>NW_018108579.1:1906-14038 GCF_000183805.2 Loa loa
ATCAAAATCAAATTGAAAAATTACAAAAATGTTTTCAATTTACGCCTATTTCAAATTCTTTCAATTTTACTTCTTGCATGGTGTTAGTTTTTGCTTGTTTTTCTTTATTTTTTTTAATTTTTAAAATTTAACAAATACATCATTCACTCAACAAATCATTACTTATTATCACTCAACAAATCATTACTTATTATCACTCAACAAATCATTACTCATTAATACTCGACAAATCATTACTCATAATTACCCAACAAATCATTACTTATTATCACTCAACAAATTATTACTCAACAAATTTTATTCCTTATGTAATGTTCAACATTCCAGTTAACAGTAATGTAGTATTGGATTATGTTTTCAAGAATTTATAGTTTAATAAATCTAAATATAATAATTTCTAAATCATCATTTCCTTCAAAATAACAATGATGACAATGTCATACTGTAATATTATCACCAATATGTGATATTGTAAATTGATAACTGATTACGAGGAAAAAAAATAATCAAAGCAAAAATTAGGATTAAAAAATGAATATGAATAGGAAAGATTTTAAAAATAAAAGAATATATGATTTGAAAAAAATTTTAATGAATGAATTTTTTTTTTTTCAGAAGTCAATTTTGGGCAATTATAATTTTAGCAGCAAAATGTTACGGTGAAATATTTGCAAATATGTGGTTTGGCCATTTATTGCTATCATTATTATTGGGAAAAAAAGAAATCTCATCGCTATTTTTCATTTATTTTTTGATGCCACTTTTTGCATATTTATTAAATCAAAAAATCCCAATGGTTAATTGATTTTTCAAATTAATTAATCGTATTTATCATATTAAGTATTTAATTAATTGATATGTTCCAACCATTTCGTTTTGTAATTATTACCATTTATCATTCCTTTTATTTCTTCCTATTCTTTACTCATTCTTTCAGTGGTATTATTACATTGTCATATTGTCGCATTCAAAAAGCATTACTTATTTATAAAAATGATTTAAGAAATTTTAATGATTTTTAGAAACTTTACAAAAAAAAAAATTTCCAGAAAAATCTTTACTTGAAAAAATATTGCTGCTATTTTAGAGTAAATTAAGCTTAGCAGAACGTCGTTGGCTTATTTTGGTATTTTCATTTTGGGTTGGTGCATCAACGCATTTCATTTTAATTAATTGGGATCTTGGTATATTTCCGCCACCACCGTTATATTCACCAACACTTGTAGCATTACTTTTTGAGGTAAGATAATCTTTAAAGAAAAAAAAATTTAAAAGAAGTTGAAAATTTAAATGTAAACGGTAAGAATTCATCAAAATTTAACAATCAAATATTTTCAGTTCCTTGGTCCAATGCTAGCTTATGATCGACCATTACTTCTTTTAAATACCATTGGTATTGCATCATGTGTGTGTTTCATGTATGCTTATATTTATGCTTGTTTCACTTTTACCTATTTTTATACCTCTCTGATAGCAATTGCATCGTCATTTTATAGTATGCAACAACATCTTGCTGATCCAAAATTAGGTTTCACTAATTCCTTCCTTCTTTTTTGATTTACAATTTACGCTTTATGCTTACAAGTTCTAATTTAAATTTTGTCACTTTTTTTTTGGATGATTCAATAATTCAGATTTAGAAATACAGACCACTTCTATTATTACTATATTACTACTACTACTATTACAATTACAATTAAAATTGGAATTGCAATTACAATTACAATTATAACAAAAAAATTAAAATTAGAATTACAATTACAATTACAATTACAATAAAAAAGTGCTACTTTTTTTTTTTGTTTTATGTCATGGTGATGTAAGTGAAGAACATGTTCTACTTCCAATTTATTCAATGTACAATCAGTTAGCGATAACACTCATATTTGGTCACTATGTCTGGGACCGTAATCCGAATGCGGTGAAACCGGATACGTTGGAAGAACGATATACATTACTGTTACGTCGACTACACTAGTAAATATAAGGTAGAAATGTGATACGGAGATAAGAGACGAAATTGCTTGTGAAATCCGTATTAATGTCCTAATCACTTATCAGTTTTTATTCTAAACACCGCGAAACACTAAAAACATTTCAACAGATTTTAACAGGTCATTTTAACAGGTCAAAAAAAAAAAATGAAAGAATAACCAGAAATTGGGAATTTCCAGAAAAAACTATTTTGCACACAAGAAGTGTGTCTTTTAAGAGCAATTCATTACTACATTATTAATTACCATAGTTACATTGTATCATCAGGTTCCCATATACATTCCCTTGCCACGGGGGAGAAGCTTGCGTGTCCTTATCAGGTTGCCAGCCATGCTGGTGGTGGGAAATGCTTCCGGTAGGGCCTCCCGTGCCAAACAGGTCTCAAGTGAAGGGCCATACAAAGTACGTTCACGGGCAAGATGGACTCATTAGCCTTCAGATAACCTAAGAGGCGTAGCCTTCAGATAACCTAAGAGGCGAATAACTCTGATCCCAATTCAGGCAAATGAAGCTTGTTTAGTCCTGAGTCCATCTCGCTTGGCCCATTTATCTCAGAAGATACTCTAACTAAACCTACATCTTGAGAACTTCGCTCCCACCAAGTTCGTTAGGCCCAGGTACTTTAGGAATAAAAAGTGGGATGGGGCATAGGAGATGTCGCTCGGGACTACCTCCGGAAATATCAGTCTTGCTCGGTTACAACTTGAAAGACCAGGCAGCTTTTTCCAAGAAAAGCACTGCTTGGTCCATATAAGGAAGGACCTATAAAAGGTGGCTTAACCAAAGCTCATCTCCATCTTCACCGGCTGGCTAACCGCGATCGACAGGGATCTTCTAATGAAGTCAAACAATGACAACAAGACAAAAGCATAACCTGTCTCCAAAGTTATTTTTACAAATTGACATTCACATGTTGGAACATCAGAATCATGTTTGATAAGGCGGATAGTGTACTTCCTCCTGAGTGTCATTTTGCTCTAATTGCCTGCAACTATCATAACCCAGCATCGACATTGCTACTCTCAGTGATGTTCATCTCCATGAGGATGGCAGCCTCACAGAACACGGTGCCGACTAGAATGTGACTCTATTGGCGGGCAAATACAAAATCGAAAATTAAAGTCACTTTTGTCACTTCATGATTAAAAACTTCATCGCCTTCAAACTTGAACATTTGTCGACAGGTCATTCCGACCGCATTATTTCGTTAGGCTTCCCATTACACAGCAAGTAACATGTTGTTCTCTTCAATTCGTATACCCCAACTCACCAAACTAATCCTACGGTAGAAAAGAAGTGTTATATCGACCCGCTCCACCTTACCCAAAAGGTTCCTGCAGATAATAAAATCATAATCTTTGGTGACTTCAGCGTCAGAGCAGAAAAGAACTCTGAAAACCGAAAAAGGAGTACATGGCAAGTATGATAACAAAAGGCTACTGTTAGAATTTTCCGCAGAACAGCAACTCACCATCATAAATATTATCTTTCAGCAGAGAGATAGTTTGAAGACAACCTGAATGTATTCTCGATACAAATATTGACACCTCGTCGACTATGTTTTAGTGCATCAGAGGAACGTTCAAATTCGTTACACGCATGTGATGCCTAATGTAGAATGTCAAACAGATCACCACCTTATACGATGCAAACTTAACTTCCCAAACCAGAAAGCGATTGAGTTCCAAGGAGGAGGCTTAAAGTCAACAATCTTCAAACTATTACAATGGAACACAGCTTCCAGGTAAAACTTCAAGCCAGGCTTGAAAACCACTTCACAGATTCCTTGCTTGAAGCGCTTTGGCAACACGTTAAATCTTCTCCAAAGGAAACAAAGATTGGTTTGATGAAATCCAAGAGATCCAGGAATTGTTGATAAAAAAGAGATCTGCTCATCAAGCACACCTCGCTCAGCTATCTTGCCATGTAAAAAAAACAGCCTTTCATTTGCATGTAGTAAGCTCCAGCAGAAACTTCAAGACACCCAGAACAAATGGTGGATCAATCTAGCAGAAAAGATTGAACTGTGCAGATTTAGGTGACACATAGAAGATTCTACGAGGTTCTGAAAGTCGTGTATAGACTTACACACCATGCTCAAAGTTCCCTACTCAGCGCAAATGGCCAAACGCAAAATGGCTCACTGACAAAACCTCCACCCTAAAACGATGGTATGAACATTTCAAAGCTTTCTTCAGTGTCAACCGTGTATTCCAAGACTCAGTAATCTTTTACACCACAACCAGTGAAAATCGAACTGGATATAACCCTGACTATAACAATGACTCTCAAGGCCATACAGCAGGTGAAAACTAGCAAGTTGGGATTGATGGTATCCCACTAAGGTCTAAAAGCATGGATGCCAAACACTCCATGCTAAGTTTCAAGCACCCATTGTGTGCAGTTAGGAAAAAAAATTACCATCAAATCTCCATGATGCAGATCTACACAAAAACAAAGGAGTAAAATTAGATTGCTCAAATCACCGAGGCATTACCATGCTCTCTATTGCTAGCAAAATCCTTGCAAGAATATGCTGAACAGATCGGTACCTGCTATCTCAGAAGTTCTACCTGAAATCCAATGTGCTTCAGAGCCAATAACAGTAGTACTGATATGGTGCTCCGACAACTTCAAAAAGCTCCAAAGACCCATGGTCAGCTCTAGATGAAGAAAACAGCATTTACATCCGACGTCATACCGACGGAAGTTTACTCAACTTGAAACGACTAAAAGTCCAAAACACCTGAAAAGAACTATAAAAGATTAGTGTCTATAAAGCTATTGTACTGTCTATCCTTTTATATGAATCTGAATCATGGGTCATCTGCCGCTACTACTTGCGACTTCTCGAACGCTTCCACCAGCATTGCCTCCGCTCAATCCTAAACATCCACTAGTCCGATTACGTCACTAATGTTACTGTTCTTATACAGGCAGGGGTCATCAGTACTGAGGCGTTACTGTTGAAAACGTTGTTGCGCATGCTTCCAGGATGGAGGATCACTGTCTTTCCCCAGATTTCGCTCTATGATGAACTGACCACTGGCTTCAAAAGAAGAGCCCTAAAGAGGAGACACAAGGGCGCCCTGAAGCAAAACTTCAGCCTCAGCCATACAGATCACCATCAATGGTCTACTCTCGCCTCGAATCGGGAGATGTGAAACGCTGCTCTTCCATAATTGCTTCCTTTGAGAAGCCACACAGAATCAACCTCGAGGACAAAAGATAACGCAAAATCCCGTATCCCGTCAATGCCGCCTAAGAAACTTTCTGCTAGCCTTTTGCAACCGAACTTATTGTGGACATTTTTAAGATACTACAGATGTTTATCCCGCATTAGTCTTCTTGGTCATCAGCGCACATGCGGAGGCAAAGGTATAGCACTTGATATATCTTCGTTCGTGAAATATAGCTATAGCGACAATCATCAGATACCGGTTGCTGTTTGCAGCATCGTAGAATGAGTCCTTTTTCTTTTCCGGTTTGTTTGGTGAATCGCAAAATTGATAGTTGATAGTTGTCACTTGGGCCACATGAGTACACTTCCAGAGCGACAATCATAAAGCACATTAAAGATGAGGAATGAAAGAAATACAGATCATAATACGTTGAATCATTACGATAGAATACTTTAAATTACCGTTAATTGAAAAAGAAAAACTAATATTATAAGAAAAATAAAAAGAATATCGAAGATTAGGAAAGAAGAAGACAAAGAAATGGTGAAAATTTCATTTCTTTAATGTTATGGTTATCAAGCTTTTCTTGCCCAGAAATCACAAGATTCAAAAATAATAAGTCCTGTTAAACTGAAAATAAACTTCACTCAAATCTTTCAATATATTAATTAAACTTAGAGTAGTAATGTAAAACAACTCAAACTTTTCAACGTATTAATTAAACTTAGAGTAATAATATAAAATAGCTTCCAGCTGTTTTCTACTCATCGCACCGCCGTATCCGCTCGCCATTTATTTCTCGCGAACCACCGATTGGAAATCATTGTTTTAATGAGTTGTTACTTCTCTTCGAATTGCTTCCTTTTTATATATCACTTCTGAATTCTTCAACAAAAATTAAACGCAAACTTCGTTTTATGACTTTCGTTTTTATTACTTCGATCAAGGAGATTTAGATAAGAGATTTAAAATGATCAGTATGCATCAAATTGTCAATGATGTGATACTTTGGCGGTATCGAAAATCTCTAATGAAATTAAGCGATTCTTTTTCTCTGAAATCATTTTTCCTTAAAAACTATTCAAATGTGCGATCGTAAATTTTTTTTCTTTCTAAATATGATTGTAATGCGCATTACTTTCTAAAACATAAGGAGAAGGATTAGTTGGCTAATTAGAATAATGTATATTTGAACGTATATTTGCAAAACAATCGCATAGAAAAATCTCTGAAAATAATTCATAGCTGACCCTTTTTAATATGATTAATTAAATCAATTCTGACCAATCGAATAATTCAAGTAAGCCAGATTTATTGTCAACCAAAAATTGACCAATCTTAAGAGTTTAATGGAGAGGAGATGGAATGTAAAAGAGAGAGAGGAATACAAGCTAACTTTTATTTCATCTCATCTTTCATTAAACCGAGACATTTAACTATATGGTCATTATGATGTATGCTAAAATGAGTGACCATTGAATAAATTTAGCAATGCTTTCTCTTATTCTTTCAAATATTTGTAAAAACTATCTAATTAAACTTCAAATCTATGGAAAATCCCTGTTACAAACATATATATCACAAAATGATGGCAATATAGTTGAAGCGAGAGTGCTAATGATTAATGTGGCCCCTGTTTCTTCCTAACAATGAAAATAAATCCAAGCGTTCTTTGCCGTGCTGTTTCATTGTTACATTCGATGGATTCTGAGGTAATTATGGAAATAATAAAAAAGGAACTTAACCTTGGTACTATCAAGGAATTAAGATTCAGATTCAGTGGCGGATGTATTAATAGAGCTAAAGCATACAGCACTGATAAATATGGTGATATTTTTGTGAAATTTAATGATAACGAAAAGGTTAGTATTTCAAACTTTACTGATTATTTTCATGTTTATTTTTTCTCCTAATTATCTCTATGATTATTTTACAATCAGTAGTTGTACAAAATAAAATGCTAATAGTTTCAGGAGATAGTTAACAAAATTTAACTTTTTTTTTTGGATTTTTGAATTATCAAACAACACCAATGATAAAGTTTTTGGTGATTTATAATGCTGAAGAGAATTTCATATGAAATCCTAAATTAGCAACTATTGTTTCCTTTATTTAATAATTGATTATTTCTTCACCTAATTATATCTTAACTACGCGTATACAAGTCTTTATAGCTATTATTATAATTTTGTTACGACATTTGTTTGTTTAAAATCAGGAAAAGTTAAGGAATAGAAATGTTCATATTTTAAAATTTATGATATGGAGCAAATTTTGCAGGCGCAGGAAATGTTTGATGGTGAATTTGCGAGTTTGCAAGCGTTGTTAGATACGAATACAATTAGAGTACCGAAACCAATCAAGGTAATAGTTACCGTCAAAAAAGAAAAAAAAAAGTGAAATCTGGAGTATACGCGTATTTACAAGTTCAAAAAGTTTTAATTTTAATGAAAATCAGTATTTCTGAGCTTTGTAATGAGTTGGAATTTTTTTTTTTTACTTCAGTATTATTTTTCCTGTTATTTGTTGGGTATGTATGGTGGTCTAGATTTTAGAATGCTTTGTATCAGTACCGCCAAGTTTAACACTTTACTGTTTTTTCGAATAATCAGTAATCTACAACTACTTTGTTTAACCAGTGGTTGAACTGATTTGGCGACTGGTTTGTTGCTCTCGAGGAATCATGAATAGGTTATTTTCGACATAACATAGCCGTTTTATTTTGCGTGATTAACCTTAATAAAATTCATGGTAGGATTAGAATTCGGACTAGGAATGTGTTGATTGGGCCATATTTTTTACTGTATGGCCACTATCATTAAGTCTTGATGCTAATTTTCAGAGATTTTCGGTAGGCGGTGAATGTTGCTTGGCAATGGAATTGTTGGATATGCATGGTCCATCAGATTTTGAGAAACTTGGTACCAGTATCGCCAAGTTTAGTATTTTCCTGTATTCCGGATAAACACTGTTCTTGCATAGCTTTACTAGTGAAACTGCTTTATTTTAAATAATTTAATCCATAAGATTTAAATTTGTGTAATAGAAAAGGAGCGTGCTTCATCACCCAATTTCGAATCACCGGAAACTCATAGTATTTAAGACTTTACCAACAATTAGGAAGAATTAATCAGGGAGAAAAAAAAGATTATCTCAGCTTCGTTTTCTGGGGAATGAGGCAACCTTCTGTCCTTTATTATACTGATCTAGATCATATTAATTTAGTAAGCATTTTCCATTATAAGATGAGAATTTTTTCGAACATAAAATTTTCTGTTCAAAATTGAAATGTTGCTTTTATGAATTCTACCAAAAAGAAGGATATCTTGGAAGGAATAAATACTCATTCGTGAAATATTTAGAGTTTCTATGGTAAATGGATAATTGAGATCATTGTGAGTGTCATTAAGAAAAACCGATGACAGATGATAAAGCGGAAAAGGCTTGATTACTAACAGTGATAATTCTAGATATTTATAGAGCTACTGATTAATATTTCAGATTACATTTACATAACAAATTCTTACTGGAAGCAAGTAAAGGTAGCCAGTCAACAATTGGCGGTGCTGATAAACATCCAAAACCAATTGAAAAATTTGGATTTGACATACTTACATATAGTGGGTATTGCCCGCTTATTAATGATTGGTCGGATGATTGGGTGGTAAGTTTTTTTCGTACATTTCTAGCATACATGAACCGCTTTCCTTCAAATAAATTTCAAAGAATGCCAATTGGAAGTATCAGACAATTCTTATGGTTGTTCAAAAGGAGGTGTTTGATAGGATAAAGTGTTAAATGACGAGGACTGTTTGTGATCACTTGGTGGATCATCTCATAAAACACTTTTGTATGAGAAAGTCTGATTAAACGTCAGACGTAGCTCGTACAAGGACTGCTGAGAAGGTAAATAAGAAGCCGATCTCATTCCATTTCAACTAATATATGTTATAGTTTCTGACTTTCACATTTTCAGGAATTTTATTCGCGAAATCGACTGAAAAAGGTTATTGATATCATTGTTGAGGTTAGTATTTCTGATCCCTCGATGATTTTCGCAATACTTTGTTACCTTTTTCTTAAGTTTAGAATTATAATTTTGATGCAGACGGAATTATTCTAGAAAACCGGTGATCGGGAATTGCTGACATTATGGCCAAAATTGGAACGAAAAATTCCGGAATATTTCAAGGATTGTGATATATATCCGTGCTTGTTACATGGTGATCTTTGGTCCGGTAACTATTCGTTCACCAAGGATGGGCCAGGTTGGGCCTGTTTCATAGACGATTCGTTTGACCTATTTAATAATGTAGTTTTCTGACCGTAGACAGGGCCATTCGTCTGTTTTGAAGAGATTGGTTCGGATTTAAAGAAACGAGGAGCAGCTTTTAAAATTTCTCAAAATTTTAGTAGTGTTCGATCCAGCATCCTTTTACGGACATAGCGAATATGAGTTCGGCATCTTGACTATGTTCGGTGGTTTCCCTCAAGCTTTTCACACAGCGTACCACAAAATGATACCGCAAACCACAGGATTCAACCAACGTGTGCTTCTTTATCAGCTTTTCCATCATTTGAATCATTGGTTGGTATCTTTCGATCCAATTTTCATCCCTTCTATGGGAAGGATGAAATCTGAACACCTCTCGTTGTTGTTAATTGTTAGAAAGTAAAATTTTGGTTAGACATATTTCAAAAACTCCAAACCAGGCCATAAATATATTTATCGTTTGTTAATACGAATCTTCAACAACCTTTACAAGCAAATGAAGTCAGAGGTTGAAACTACTCGAGTCTTCAACAATTGATCATTATATGGATGCTAGGAATGAAAAATTTGCTCCTAACATCCATACAGTGATCATTGTTGAAGAGAAAGAGAGAGAGGGCACTGAACATTCGGTCAGCTCTATTATTTCCGTTCTGGACAACAACGAAATATCAAATTTTTTATAAAATACAAGATCATTATCGATGAATTTAAACCTTTAATGTTTCCAGATTAAATTTTCTTTCGTCATTGAATCAGGTAGCTGATTCACAGTGGACCAACACTTTTATTAGAGATTTGAATATTCTATCAGTTAAAGAAGATTATGTGAATGATGTCGGATTATCGTTGGTCCGGATTAACAAAATGGCAATCATTTTATCAAGATTAGAAACGCTGTTGTTGATGCTGCTTGATTTTTTTGTTTTTTTTCACTTTTTTATCTTATCATTGATTTTTTTGCAGGAATCACTTTGGTACCGGGTATAAACAAGGTGCATTAAGCTTAATGCGAAACCTTTCATGAAAAGAATGAAACTGTAAAAAATACAAAAGCAATGAGATGTGTTTTTCCTTCATTTATAAAATCGTTTTAAGAAAATATTTTGCATAAATTCTGGTTGACTAATATTTAATCTTGTATAAAGATACTTTTGAATTGTTTGCTAATCTCACATTCTTAAAGTCACTTAATCAGACATAAAAGGAATTAGCAATGATACACTTTGCAGTTTTCATCGCAGGAAACGCTCATGAAATAGGAAAATGATTAATATTTTGTGATATCTTACCTTACGTTCTCTGTAAGCCTTTTAACTCTACATTAACTCATTAAAATCTAGGAAGTTATGTTTCTGTAGCGGATCTCATGAAGCTAGCTATACTGTAAATCTACCACTCGGAATCCTATCAAATTGACGGTGAATTACTCTCGTCTCAATTCGTGAACCAGGCAGAATTGATTTAAGCATACTGATTAATCTGTATGAAAAGGCAATTCCATATTCAAGACGAATTTCTGATTATCATCATTCATTGCTTAATTACTATCATTTATCTACCGTAAATATATTTTGAAAAGCAGAATCTTTTGAATTACAGAATTACAGAAATTACAGAAATCGAATTACAGAATCGTATCATTTGAATTGAATAAGATTTAAGGATTTAAGAAATTTAAGTATCTTTTTTGTAATGTGAAGATTTTATAATTTTTTGACTTCAATGATTATATAGTTCAATTAATTTCAATTTCAGATTTTCATTTCAAATTTCAAATTTTTCCTTCATCTTAACTTTAATGTGAAAAAATGAAATGAGAAAGAAGAGTAAGATGGAAGGAAATATTGAAGAGAAGAGGAGGAGAGAAAAGAAGAAAGGAAGAAAAAGAAGCATTAGAATCAATTTGTATGAGAAACGATTTAAGTAAGCTAGAAATGTAGTGATTGCGACTCTGTCATATGTCAACTATCCCATTCTATAACATTCTATTCTTATTTTATTTCATTCAAATTAAATTCCAATTTAAATATCGATTAAGAACAATTGAAAACTGTATTGTAATTCCAATATTTCAACCTTTTTGCATTATTTCATTTTCATCATTTATAAGTAATGAATTATCGAAAAGTATCTAAACAAATACTTTAATAAAATAAAATTGACTTATATATTGGTTCCATTTTTCATCATTCATTCAGTCTAGCTTATAAGCCTTCCTGCTTATATGCTATTAGCATACAAGTCCATTTATCGATCATTTTTCATCTGTCATCTGTCCTTTTATTTTCTTTCTTTCTTTTTCATTCTTCCTTCATTTCTAGCTTGTTTACTTGAATAATAGCAAATAAGATAAGATACGAATAAGTTTTAAGATAATGAAAGAGAAAAACTCTTTGAAATCTTATACATGAATGATTTACTAGTGAAGTGGAATGTGATTGATTGTCACAAAAGTTTATCACAATGTTATTTGTTTCACAAACTTCTTCATATATTAGAAAAAGGGGGGTTGACAATTAAAAATCGATTTTTCTCAACTTTAAAATTTCTCAGATTTTTAAATTATTTTTCCCCAAATATCTTAAAGTGTATATATATATATATATATATATATATATATATATATATATATATATATATATATATATATATATATATATATATATATATATATATATA
>NW_018108579.1:14615-20716 GCF_000183805.2 Loa loa
ATATATATATATATATATATATATATATATATATATATATATATATATATATATATATATATATAATACTTAATAGAATATAATGGTAATTTATATATTTTTTTTCTCTTACAAATTAATTGTTTAATTATATATTTTCAAAATATCGAAATATTGGAATGGATGAGATAACATGATTACTTTTAATACTATCATACATATTTTTTAGGAACAAGTTTTTCATCCTATTTAAATTTTAATTTCACTTCGTATGACTTATTCATTTAAATGAAATGATATGATGATAGCATATTGGTGACATCAATATTGAATGTCATCATTTCATTTATTATCATTGTTAATGTCCCATGTGAATTTTAATTTGATACCAAAATGCATATTGAAATAGGAAATGAAAAACTTTACATTTACAGTTATGAAACTTTTAAAGCTACGAGAACTCCCATGTAATAAGACACAGGAATAATTCACAAAGGTCAAAGGTTACAAAGTCTTTACTTTTCATTTATTTTCGAACTTATAATAGCAATGATAATTAGCAAATAATTTACGACAAATCATGCGACAATATTCATTCATCACATTATTATACCATTGTTAATTTCATAAATATTAGCAATATGGAATTACATTCGAATTGATTGTTTATTTCATTTTTTTCTTTTCTCTTCTTTGAAAATGTAATAAGGGCTGAGTAATTAATTAACTTAATAGCCCTTCTCTTCTAATTCATTTTCATCATTTATAATTATAAATGATGGATTAAACCTTGTATCATTAATTAATTGTTCCATTTCTTCAATTCCTCTTCAAATATTACCATCATCAAATTTTTTCCACTGAATTAATAAATTTAAATGACGAAAAATAGTAATGAAATGAAGATAGAAATAATGAATCATTTTAATTAGCTAAACTAAAATCTTTTACACTTCATCGATTGGTGGTATTGTTAGCTTTAGTTAGCTAAAAATTTGAATAATCCTATCTCAACAATTACCAATATCATTGCTAACGGTATATGAGGTTAAATGGAAGAGTTAGAATCTAAGCTTGAAACATAAAAAAATTATTTCCAAAATATTTTCAAATTTGATAATTAGCTAATTTGATAATAAGCTAAGTGGTGGAAAGGTATATTAAAGATAATCTCATTATCAAATCTTATCCTATCTTATGAATCCTATCAAATCATTCACTGTTTATATCAATTTATATTGGTTAATTTTTAGCGATTTGCTCCTAAGCCCATTTATGATTAATTTTTTGAACGTTGACTTATTTCTTGATTTTACGAATTGTAAAATTTGATGACATCCATGTTTTTCTTTGTAACTCATTTCTCTGATCGTTTTACTTCCTCACCTTCTCCTTTATACTTTCCATGCTTCTCTTCCTTCAATTTTTATTTTAATTTTTTGTACTGATTTGACGCAACTTTATGCGAACCTCGCCGCAATTTTATGCGAACTTCGCCACAATTTCGTACTTTATTAAGATTGCATTTATAAAGAACTTTATAAAGATAACAACTTTGTACGTTATAAATATTGCGTAAAGATAACACTTTAGACAGATTTATTGGAAAATAGTTAATTAACATGAAAAATGCATACGTGAAAGACATTGAAAGACATGCATACGTGCATACGTATAGATGTGGTAAATTAATGTGATACTTATGTATGTGATACTTATACATGTGATATTTATAATGCTTATGAAACATGTAGAAGGGATTGGTAAAATCAAATATTACAAGCTAAGTATTATAAAGGAATAAATTTACTTTTGTGTTTATCAGTAAAAAGAAATGGAAAGTATAAAATTAAAATAATATTTCTGTTGTATTTCAGAATCAAAAATGATGATGAAAATGCGAGTTCGAAAATGTCCCACAGATGATTTAGCATTAACAAATTGTGCAATTTTAAATGCCAATGCATTGAATGGAATGGAAATTAAGTAAGTAATTTTATCCTTTCATTCTTTACCATAAGCGTGAAGAGGTTATTATGAAGAGAATAGTGCATACTCTTAATAACCTAACCATACTTTAGCCGCTATAATTGAAGAATGTCAGAGGTCATATGTAAAGCATGTTTTTGCCCTAATGCAGAGATACCCGAAGTATCTTTGAATGGTTACGCATGTAAGAAAATCTACTAAAAGTTGTGATTATTTATTGTTTAATAAGAGTGAAATGGTTATATTTGGTGTTGAAAATTAGTAAAGAATATAATGAATGGAATAGTAAGAAAGAATGGAAAAGTTAGCATCTGAAAATCTATATTTTGTAGTTTCTAATTTACTCAGGCATATACTGGTAAAGACTGGTCCTGCTCATCATTTCATTTTTTCCGTTCGGAAACATCCATCGTTAAAGAATGATGAGATTGCTTTCGCTCTTCCTCAGCGTAAATGGGCGAAATTATCATTGGATCAGGAAGTGGAAGTGCAACATTTCAGTTTCAATAACAATCAGTTCATCGGATCAATTACTTTTGCTGCTGATTTTCAGTCAAAGAAGAAGTAAGCTTATCCAACAAGGAATTTTTAAAATTTCAAAACTTTAAATTGCTCAAATTATTTTGGTCATTATTTATTCGCCGTTCTTACAGAAGTTATAATGATTTTTGTTTTTGTTGTAAAAATGATAGCATCGTAATCAATTTTTTCTTTTTTTTTTCTGATCTTTTATTGCCAACGTTTTATTGTTTCTCGCAGATTTCATTATTGATTCTGTGAGTGTGTTATAACTTATAAATGAATTCACAACATTATTAAACGTCATCATTACCTCTTATTCATATATGAAATGACTTTTTAAAATTCTTTTCGATCATTATTTCCTGTCATTCGTCTGTAATATCATAATTCTTTGCAGTTCTGTCAATCATATCATAGTATATATAACCATTTCCAGAACAGAAATTCTTTTTTATCAATGAGATTAGGTAGCGAGTAATTTTTACTGGTTTTTGATGTCATTTTTTGTTTAGGTTATTACTTTATATTTAATGTTATGTGTGCAACACTTTGCTACAAACTTTATCATTCGAAAAACTCGAAACCTCGCTTATGATATTGTTTCAGTCAAACATCTGAACCACTAAATACAGATTTTATGGCCCGTGAATTTTCTATCCAGTTCTCTGGTCATGCATTTACACGTGGTGAATTATTGGTATTTAAATTTGATGATGATAAAGGGAAATCACATACTTTGGCTTTAACAGTGACATCAATACTTGGTAAGTAAATTTGAATTTATTCAGATATTCAGTTTAATTTTCGGAGTTTGGTATAACATGTCAATAATCTTAATTTCGTTCCGTTAACTCCCAACATGATAGTTGAATTTTCCACAGAACTGAAGTTTTCTTAATTATCCATTTAGTAGTTAATCAGAAAGATCTCATCTTACGCTTACTGTCAGGTAATCGTTTGTTCTGCCATCTTTTATAAGTCTTTTGCAGGTTTATTTCAAAACTACAATGTCATTTTTGTCATCTGTATAGTTTTTATTCTTCCATCTCTGATGAATACTGCACTTTTTCTGCCTGTTTTTACATATGCAGTAGAAGATCTCGTAGGCTTTTGAATGTTTGCTACATTTTCCATAATGTAATCTTAATATCTCGAAACTGCCAATTCTTAGACTGACCTAATTCTATAGAATTAGTGTAACTAAAGTAATTTAGAATTTAACCAGGGATTTACGGCTGTCGTCATTTATAGACGATTCATCACGCAAGAGATTTCCTGCATGATAAAGAGATCCTTAGATAAAAACAAGATTGAAATCTTTTTGCTTTTAACATCATCGTAATAACGTGATCACTCTCTTCTCAATACATTACTGTCAGTCATATTAATGCATTAATGATAGTTAAACTACCCATTCTAAGTTCTTATATTACGAAGAAATCTCCCACCTTGAAATTTCTTTCCCATTGTTAGTTACTTTGTTTTTGATCTTGAATAATCAAATATCATTCGGCAGTATACGATCTGCAACGTTGTCAATACTGTGATTCGAATTATTTTGTAGTATATTCCCTTTGATTGTTTACAGCTCGGATAACTGATTATCGGATAACTGATTTGATATTGATTAGTTTTCAAAATTTTAAACTTTTATCCCACTTTTATTACTGCTTCAATTTCAGGTATCGACCTCTCACTGGCTACAAATCCACAGGCTGTCGCTAATTTGAAACCCATTGAGGTTAAAGGCTATCTGTTTTAGTGGTTGTGTTGAATTTAGCCTGTCAGATATTCATTATTTCTCTTAAGCAAATATCAGGAAATCGTTTAAATCTCATGTTTTGCAGATTGATGCAGGGCAGCTTTTGCCAAACTCTGTTATTGTTTTCGATAAAGCGGAGGAATCGTTGTTAAATTTGGTCGGAAAGAGCAAAGGGTATTGTTTCTGATACTTTTGAAAACTAAGAAAGTAAAATTCAAAAAATTTGAGGCCTTCAAATTATACCCGAAAATCTTTTTTCTTCAGGAAGTCAGCGTATCGTTCCATCATCAATCCAGATTGGGATTTTCAGAAAATGGGGATTGGTGGTTTGGATAAGGAATTTTCCGGCATTTTTCGAAGAGCATTTGCTTCACGTGTCTTTCCACCTGAATTTATTGAGCAATTAGGTCAGGATGTGAACAGTTTTTCATATTAGTGATTTTACAGGATTCAGATTACTTGATAAGTAACTGTCGTTAAGGTGCCAAGAATTTGATATTCATTAAAATGGTTGCGTACTTCAAGTGCATAATTTCAGGCATGAAGCATGTTAGAGGTATTTTACTTTATGGTCCACCAGGAACCGGTAAAACGTTAATGGCTCGTCAAATTGGGAAAATGCTGAATGCTCGGGAACCTAAGATCATCAATGGACCACAAATTCTAGATAAGTGAGATCTATTTAATCCATCATGTTGATGAAGTTTTAGACTGTTCTTTTCATCAGTACTAATCAAATTGATCAAAATTAGGAATATCTTAATTCAAAAGCTAACAGACTTAGTTAGTTAAGTTTTTATTCATAGATATGTTGGCGAGTCGGAATCGAACATCCGAAAGCTGTTTGCTGATGCCGAGGAAGAATGGAAAAGATGTGGTGCTAGTTCAGGATTGCACATAATTATATTTGACGAAATCGATGCTATTTGTAAGCAGCGTGGTTCTGTGGTATGTAGCATTTTTTTCTTTTTGTTGAAAATCCTCCTGTTCAGTATAAGGTTTTATTTTATTTTGAAATTCAGCTGAGAAAGGTAATTTCATCACTTAATATTCCTGAATGGTCCGCATATTGTGTGCAGTCTTATTCAGGATGTCACCGTTACTGCTGACTGCTTTCCTTATCTTTTCGATGAAAGCATTTGTATTAGTTATTTAACCCTTTACTTCAATTCTTCCATTGATCGTGTGTAGGTGGTTCATTGTTTCTATATCCGCGAAGAAATGTTCAACTTTAATGAATTTCTGACACACTTAGTATATAGGCCGGTTCTACAGCGGTACACGATACGGTGGTTAACCAGCTGTTAGCTAAAATGGATGGTGTTGATCAGCTGAATAACATTCTTGTAATTGGTATGACAAACAGAAAAGATATGATCGATGAAGCGTTGTTACGTCCAGGTCGAATGGAAGTGCAAATGGAAATTTCATTACCTGATGAAGCCGGTCGTTTACAAATTTTGAAAATCCACACTGCTAGGATGAGGTATATTCAAGGATTTACATCACTGAACTTTTTTGATTCAATAGTTTTTTTTCCTGTTTTTGATTTATTAATTTAAAAAAATTCTATATTTCAGCAATTTTGCCGAACTGATGAACATTTGAAGGAAAATCATGAACATTTTAGGCGATTTATTGACCTAATTTTTGAATATATGAGGGTAGTGCTAGACTAATACTATATATTTGGTAGTGCAGATGTAAAATATTTGCTCTCAAAATAACGACAGATATATTTAAGGCAAGGCATAACTTTTAATAACTCATGCAAGTCCAGTCATAAATTAGAAAGATGTGTGTCCGGTTTGTATCCAGGCTATGCATATATTCCAGGCTATATATATAT
>NW_018108579.1:21275-30313 GCF_000183805.2 Loa loa
TATATATATATATATATATATATATATATATATATATATATATATATATATATATATATATATATATATATATATATATATATATATATATATATATATATATATATGCAGCTTGTTATGTAATAGATGAATTTAAATGTTAGGAATTGGACTGTTCAAAATCTTTCATTATATTCTAGAGAATACGACAAATTGGATCCCAACGTTGATCTGATTGAACTTGCTAAGAAAACCAAAAATTTCTCAGGCGCTGAATTGGAAGGTCTAGTACGAGCAGCTCAGTCAAGCGCAATGAATCGATTGGTAAAAGTAAGTAACATTTTAAATTCAATTGATTGACTCTTTTGTACTGAATATCGTTTGAATAGTGTCTGTGGTGATGAAATTTTAAAAACTTGGGAGTTTATTGCGTTGGGGAGAATTGAGAATTTCTTTCAGCTTTCAGCAGTTGTTTTGTGCTGTTTGATTTAATAATACGATCAAATAAGAATGACACATGCTCTTAATAGCACATAGTTGCTTTCAGTCCCAGGCTTTGTTATTGAACTTAAAAACTTTAGGCGGGTGGCAAAGTGCAACTAGACGCTGATGCAGTGGAGAAGCTGATGATCAATGTTGACGATTTTAATTATGCTCTTGAAAATGATGTCAAACCGGTTCGTTACCAATTAGTAATTAATTAGCCAAGTAGAACTTTTTTGAACCCATGCTTGAAATTTAATTAAAAATTGATATGTTTATAAAGTATTATCCTTTATTTGATCTTATTTTAGGCTTTCGGTCACTCTAACGAAGAACTGGAAAAGTACTTGACTGGTGGATTTATTTCCTGGAGTGCGCAGGTTACTCAAATACTTGAACAAGGCGCTTTGTTGGTAAAACAAGTACGAAGTCCTGATACAAAAGGATTTGCTTCTGTTTTACTAGCAGGTTTTGGAAAGTTGGATTTCTTTTACTAATGAGAAAGCATGAACACCGGCAAATTTCTCAAGGAAATGTTTGCTAATGTAAGTAGACATAAGTAGACCAGTAAGTGGGTTGGACAAAATTCTTGTTGACAAGGCTATAAATTGAGGAGTATGGCAAAGATACTAGAAATGATCACACATTCAATCACTATTATGTTAACGGTTGGTCTAATACATTTCAAAGAAGGTTCATTTTATCAGTCTTCTAATCATTTGCTTCGATCTCTCCCTGTACACTTGAGCTGTAGTAATTCGAGCACTTCTGTTTTAACTGGTAAATACCTGATAGCGTCTCCTGACTTCTGAACTGGAACGTGACTTGGAAGTGTAGAAATATTGTGCCACGATTATATCAGATTTCACATCTAAGTAATTAAATAAAGTAGTTCAAAGAAGCATTATCAGCAATAAACAAATGAATAAGTTTCTAATATATGTATAACAATTAAGCACTTTTTCTTAATTTGTGTTTAACTACTTAGATTCAATTCATATGTTTGAGGTTCACCAAACAGTGGCAAAACATGTCTGGCCGCGATGATTGCAAAAGCTTCCGATTATCCATTCATAAAAGTAATTAGTGCGGAAGATATGGTCGGATATACCGAAACAGCGAAATGTGCTGCTCTGCGGAAAGTATTCGATGATGCGTATCGGTCGCCGCTCAGTTGTGTTATTGTTGATGGTGTTGAACGGTTACTAGGTTTGTTTATTTTGAAAATTTCCAAATAAATGCTAAAATTCTTTTTGAAATAAAAAAAATTTAACTCCGCTACTACTGTATGCTCTTTCTTTATCACTTTCACTGAGTGGTTTTTTATATATTAACATCACGAGATTAATTTTTAGATTTCTCACCAATTGGTCCGCGGTATTCAAATTTGGTCCTACAAGCATTATTTCTTTTAGTGAAGAAACTACCACCTCCGGTATGTTTTATACTCCTTTAGCCAGTATTTTATTTCTTACTGAAAATCTGAAATTCAAATTCCAAGTTTTGAAATTGCAAATTTCTAACGCTTGGAGATTTTCTCTGATAAACATTTTTCTGTCTATTGAATTTAAGTAATTATACTCTTTAAAGTGATGTTATTCTATGTGCTTTCATAATGATATAGCACTTTAGAATCGGCGTTTACTTGTTGTCGCTACGTCAAGTAATCGTTCATTCTTACGTGAGCTCGGTTTATTGTCAGCATTCTGTACAATAATAGACGTACCCGCGCTAACAACCGTGCAGCATATCATGGCTGTTATTGAGGATACAAATGCACTTTCACGCCAAGAATGCGAAGAGATTCGTAGCGAGCTTTCTCGTGTAAATAAAGAGTAAGTCACTTCAGTTTTTTTTTTTTTTTCATGAGAAAGCTAAAGCTTAATTGTATGTTTGTGTTTGAACTTGTGATGAACGTGCTAAAGATTAATATTAATTTCTTGAAGAAACTGAAACAAAAATTATAGAAAATCCATTAATTGTAGTTGTTTGTAAAAGTTCATATAGTATGATAGACCACAAGGATCGTCTCATTTTTCTAATTGCATTTTTTAGAATATTGTTTTATTTTGTGAAGAAATTCTTTCATTTTGAAAATGTTATTGCACTTAGCTCTAGCGATGAAAAAAACTATGCCTAACTCTACTGGCAACTTTTTCTATGAAATTACAAATTGAACTGCAATGGAACTGAAAAAGAAAAAAGTGCTGCCACTTAATTTCATAATTTGCAGATACTTCATTGGAATCAAGAAGTTATTAAATGTGGTTGATATGGCACGGGAATGTGAACCGGTAGATAGAGTTTCAGTGGTTGTGCAGAGTTTGATGTCTGAAACATTCGGTAATTCGTAATCTGGATAATGATAGCGACTTTTTGACATATTGTCTGACATATGTCAGATTTGCAGATTTTATTTATCATTTTTTCCCACGTAGAGATATTCTTAGGTTATTTATCACTATTATTGCTATTAATTCGCTAAGAATATGGTGAATTTTTGTAGCCGCTAGTTCGTCTTTGAATATTGGGTAAGCGAATGTTTAAGTCGAGAGAAAACTTTCTCTTTTAGACTTCTTATTTTTTCCATTTAAGCCTGTTTCCATCGTTTTTATGCATGTTAATCAAAAATTGTACCAATCTCTGGTATCTAGTTCAAAAAGGTTTTAGAGAAATCTTTAAGGAGTTCGTAAATTTGGAACTAACTACTCTCAAAACACTTCAATGACAAGACTACCCCCTTAGTAAGTTCGGGTTATCATCTACGTGAGCAAGGTTGCTGCGCCTGCTAGCGATGTACATATGTTGAACGGGAAAAGGTCGTTTAATTTTCTAAAAGATGTAAACTGAAGATAACCACTACTTTTTAAATTCCGTCTCTGGCAAATCACTTAGAAACAAACTTTTCTGGTATGTCGTTGGTTTACTTTCTCCAAGTGCACCCAAGACTTTGAAGTTCAAACCGTAACTTTTGCTAGACAAACCGTTAATTATGGAACGAGCAATTTCATATTTATTTGCCTTAAAATATTTTAACTGAATGATCTGAGAAAAAATACGTCGAAAAATTTCCGGAAAGCCATGATTTACAAATTTTTAGTTTTTATGTGTCCAGGATTTCGACTATCTCGACAAATAAATTTTTTCGAATAACTTATAATTTTTTAATACCCATATAATAGTATGATCACATGTAAACATGAATTAGGAATAAAAAAAAGGAAAAAAATCATAGTCAAAAATCAATATATTATGATTGGGAATTGCGTTTTATTAATAGATGAGTAAGTGAATTAATCATTCTATGACAGCTTCGCATATTTATTTATTCGTATTTCATATGATTTTTTGATGAAATGCTGATATATTCCTTATGGTTTGAAGCCTTATCACTGTTTGGAAATGATAAAGATCAACAATGGCCAAACTGTTAATGTTTATTAGTAAGGCATTACTTTATCTCTAAAGTTAATAGATAACTTGAACAAGATGGTTATTATCTTCATACTCATATTTCCAGTATGCAAATTTATTTGAAATTCATCATGAATGACCAAGCAATTTCGATGATCTCGGCGGATGCAATAGATAGTTTAATTAATTATTACATTCCATCAAACGTTAGTTGTGACGTTATATTTTTTTTAATTAATAAACTTTGTAATATATTATGTAGACGTATTCGTATATGTTTATGTGTAATAATTCCCATATGTCTTGTTCGTCTTATGTATTACGTCTCTAAAAAAAAGGTATAAAGATAGTCTTTAATTAATTGCATACATTTCTATGGTACATATATACAAAATGCTTAAAAGTGAAGATGTTAACCGCGGAAAAATTCCCGTATAGTTTTTGTTTTAAGAATATTAAGATTAAAATGGAGGCAAAACTACCTGAAAATTATTTGTCAAAACTACCTGAAAATTACCTGCAAAACTACCTGAAAATTATTTGTTATTTAAGTGAAACAAAAAAATTATAATGCTAATTTATTGAATAATACCAAATAGTAGTAATGGTAAAAGCTATGTATGTTCAAGAGGATTTTTTTTTTTTTTTTAGCGCTATTAATGGTTACTTTTACGTTTTTAATGGGTAGGAAAAGTTTTTGGTGATGAGTACCTGTAATGCGAGGATACATACTAATAAGGTAAAGCAAATCAAGAAGATCTTCAAAGTTTTCAGTTTTTGGTAGATTTGTGAAATTTTTTTGGGTGAAGTCTTATGGTTTACTGCAATGAAAGATGTCAAATTTGAAGGAAACATAAAATTATTGCAGCCGAAGGATTAAGTATAAGAAAATTATTAAAACATTTGATACTTTAATATAGATTCTGAAGGCGAACGAAACAATACAACCATCTGTACAGTTTCATGAGAACTGCGATGCAACGAAAAGCCTTGAAGTGACAATTTGATGGATCGTCATGTCAGCGAAGCAAATCTTTCGAAATTTTCTCTTCAGGAAATTATGAAGATCGTCTGAATTTGATTATTCTTTCTCTTTTTTCCTTTTTTTTTTTTACACCGTAAGATTTTCAGAATGTTTGTTGTTTGTTTGTTTTTTCTTTTCTTTTTAATGAATTGATAAAGATGACTTAGCTATAAGTCTTGATATAAGTAATAATAGGATAGGCAGGTGAGTTTGAATTGCAGATGTAGGCAGTTGAGTTGACAAATGGTAAAGAAATTCTAGTTTCTGTCCGATATTTTTTTTTTAAAAATCTATTACAGGAAGCGAAGAAACTAAACTGTAAAGAATCTGAAAAGAGAATAAAGAAAAGAAGGAAAAAGAAAAGAGAAAAAAGAATGATATAATCTCTTATTGTCGCATTCATTCATTAACATTGGAAGAAATGGTCAATTTCCAAAGCTAATTATTATGAGGACGACAGCAATATCAACAATTGATATGGCTGAGAAAGTTTTCTTTTTTGTCATTTTTGTGAACTAGCACTATTTCAGTGAGTGTGAAGAACAAACGTCACTAAATTCCAAAAATGTCAATTTATTCATTCTTTCAAATTTAAAGGAAGCAAATATAAAAGTTTTCAAAAAATCCAACTAAAATGATTACATGAAGTTCAAATTTTAGATTTTGTTATGTTCCAAAAATATGAGCAAAATATAAAAAGCGCTATGCATTGGCCGGCTGTTATAATTGCAACGATAACTTATTTAATTTTATTTAACCAAAGTTATTACTTCATTTAATCAACGGTGTTGTATTTTTTGGAGGAATGAAATCAATCGATAACGACGGAATATAGTTTTACTGTATGGTACCAGAATTCAATTTTATCGAAATTCTTCTCACTTTTTGGTAAACGGTACGATAGTCTATGTTTTCATTCGTCCAATTTTTTATTCTTATATGCTTTTTGAAACTCAATGTGGCTTTCGTTCTTATTCCGCTTTACTCAACATTGTAGATAAATATAGCAAACATTTTATATATACTTGAATATAGTAAAATCTTCGATTTGTTCAGTTAGTGAAATTAATTGATTTTTTTGAGGAAACGAAATAAAACTGCCATAATGCATTTTATTTTTATATGGTATTAAACTTTTAATAGGTATACTGTAGGTAATTTATTTAATTGTAAAGCTCAATTCTTCCAAAATGTAATCAAATCTAATTTTTCTCTTGGCTGAGATAACAAAAGGATTTTATTCTATCGAGCTATTGAGGGTTCGTAATTCTCATCAAAGACAACTAATTTTTTTGCCCACTTTCTTCCTTCTTTCCTAACTTAACAGATAATTAACGGACATTTCGTGAAATTCCTAAATTTTAATTTCCAGAAAACTGCAATGTTGGAAGCCGCTGCTAATTTAGTGCTATTTTGTAAATAGTTAAGTTAATTTTTTTTTTTTGAAGAAAAGTGAAATATTAGAGGTACGTATGAACTTAAACGTTTTTCGGCAAACGAGATCGAACGTTGAACCTCATCCGTTTGTAAGATGTAAGACGAAGAGATGAAACTTAACAACAAATCGTCTTCCAATGTTTATCATTCCTATTTCGGGTAGCTGTATTGATATTAAACCGGAAAAGTTAATTTAATTCTCATAATTTGCAGAATAATCGTCTATTAGTGATAGCAACGGTTATCATCCATTGTGTAGAAAACTTTGGTTTGTTATTTTTTATTCGTTATTGAAGTTCTCTTCTAATCAAAGATTGAAGGAATAATGCTGATAACCGAATGTATTGAACAAAGTTGATTTTCAAATGCTTCGAGAATGCCTAATGAATGATATGAATAGGTATAAAATAAATTTAGTCCTGTTTCTACAGTTGTTTTTTTCTTTTTTGAAATTATGAAACTTTTGAATTCTGTTCATCTCATGTGAATATATGAATCTTCCTGAGCGTCTGAAAAATCTCGGGACCATTAAGGCCATTTCAATTTTTACCGCTGTACTGTCCATTTATCGATTGTACGTGTTCCTATTGATTAAATGTGAAAGTGAAAATTATTTAAAGCTCAGAAAATTTTCAAAAAAATAAAGTAAAAAAACTGCGAAGAATTCCAGAATTTTCTCGAAATTTACCAAAATTTATTATCATTTGGAATGGTACTAATTTAAAATCAATATACCAAATGGTTTTGTAATTATCCAATTAGCATCAAAAGTCTCTCTTGATCATAATTGAAGCATTCTGCTACAATAAATTGTATTCATACATTTCTCCATCACCTCTTACAGTAAGAATTAATGATTTAAGTATTAATTATTCTCAAAAATTTTATCGAATCAATTATTTAAAGTCACCTTTTGTTTTTTTTTTCTTCACTAACTGCTGTATGCTTGCTTGGTTTTATGAGGTTCAAGCAGAATAAGATAATATATTTTGTATTTTTATTACTGTATCACCATAACTATAAATTTCTTCCTTATTCTAAATTTTATTGGGATTAGAAAACCAATTTGACCGAGAGAAATTCAATGTTTCCAAATCATTCCATATTACTGATTCTCCATTTTGGTGAATTTATCTTTTGTGTTTCATCATCATTCATATCCCATAAAAGGATGGTAATTAACATTTTATAATGTTCATCAATTCCTATACTTTCCCGATTTGGTTGATTAGTAATTGTGACTGGTTTATGTTTTTTTTCAAACTTCTAACTTGCGATAAAATGATAAAATATTTGATATCATATATGATTGATGTTGTCTGCAATACCTCTTTAAGTAGTTTTATCGAGATATGGATGGTATCAATGCATGACAAATGACCGGGAAATTCCAGTAAAACCAAAAAAGTACTGTTATATTTGCTATTTTCCTTTTACTCTTATTTGACCAACAGATGAAGAAGGATTTTTGAACTGAATAGACATTATTTTAGCAGTGCCAGTGAAAATATTTACATAAAATATACAGCTTTAATGTTTATTCATAAGGATAAATATTAAACAAATTTTTCAATATGCAAAACTTCTGTTGAAATCAAATCATGATATCCAAACTAGATATTTCATTTATACATATAAAAGTAAAAATTGATATCTTATTCAATTGGAGAATAGAAAAAGAAAAGCATGTGGTTTCACTTCAATTTTCATCTTTTTTTGCTAATTAAATAGAAATTTACAAAAAAAAAAAAAAATAGCATAAAACACCAAAGAGATATTTCAAATAGAAGCAGTAATCATTACATAAAAATAATGCAAGAATAGATGTAACTCTGATAAGGCAAGTAATAATTAAGAATGGATTAATTTTCAGGTTTTATATGTTAATTATCTCTTGAAACTTTCAACGCTTTTTTTTTTTTGTTAAGAAATATGGGATATAATGATGGATACAGTATGTTCAAATAGCTAAAATGATTTTATCTTTCTTTTAAGAAAATCTAACTTTCAAATTTTCCTCTTTCACATTTTACATCTTTGCATACAACAATTCAAGAAACAAAAAAAGGAACTGATAAAATCATAGTTCAAGGATATAGAAATTGGTGAAGAATAATCTTAGCATAATGATGATGATAAAATATATGAAAAACTGGGAGAAAAAAAAACATCAGATTGGTTAATTATTGTAGTTGTAAAGGGTTCAAAGGTTAAAGATGTAGTTTCTTTAAAATGAAATTATTGCCAGTCTTAATTTAACGATTCATTTAGCAACGAAACCTATACTTCCTTCACTTAAATAGTTTTTGCCTAAAACAATTTTAATTTTTACAGTATTTTGCATAAATTAAATGATGACATTTTTTTGTTGTCTCAAAAAGTCTTCAAAAAAAAAACAATAATTTTAAAAAGGTAAAGAATTAAAGAAAAAAATACATAATAACATAATAAAGTACAAATTAAATTGAAATCATTTTTCCAATTGAATATATGTTCCCAATGAATGCAAATTATCGTATACAAAAAAGATAACGGATAAAATTAACCACCAAACCAAATTATCGTATACGAAAAAGATAACGGATAAAATTAACCAACCAAACCAAATTATCGTATACAAAAAAGATAACGGATAAAATTAACCACCAAACTAGCCAATGATTAAAAATACCCATTATCACCAACAATACAATAACCCATT
>NW_018108579.1:30752-35837 GCF_000183805.2 Loa loa
GGATAAATTAACCACCAAACCAAATTATCGTATACGAAAAAGATAACGGATAAAATTAACCAACCAAACCAAATTATCGTATACAAAAAAGATAACGGATAAAATTAACCACCAAACTGCCAATGATTAAAATACCCATTATCACCAACAATACAATAACCCATTCCTGAAAAAAAAAAAATCTATAATTTCTGCTGTGTTTCATTTAAAATCGACAGAGTAATTATAAAATTGGTCAATTTAGACATATTTAGGCATTATATATCCGCAATATCGATGATAATGATAATAATAGTAGTAATAATAATGATAATAGATGATGATCAAAATAACTGATAATTTGTTGCTGTATTGATCTTTATTATCCTTTTATTAATGATCATTAACATCTTATTTGTAAGGATGCATAAATTTATGCTAATTTTTTCCATTCAATTATTATGAAAATCTTATTGAATATTCAATGAATGTGTATGTTCATTCGTTATCGTAATACTGTAAAAATTAAATTGATTAAAGTGATATC
This sequence comes from Loa loa, assembly GCF_000183805.2. Classification (NCBI taxonomy): domain Eukaryota; kingdom Metazoa; phylum Nematoda; class Chromadorea; order Rhabditida; family Onchocercidae; genus Loa; species Loa loa. The sequence goes on from NW_018108579.1 coordinate 31,279, forward strand.
ACATTAATTTCATTAATGGCAATAGAAGCATAATTATTAATTAACAAATTATGCTATGGTTTATTTAAAAATAGACACGAAGCTATCTTTATTATGACAGGAAATTTAGTTTCTTAATTAGAAAAGATAAAAATGAAGATATAATGAATTTTCATCTTATTATGTTTTTTATTGTTTTAGTTTTAATAATGAAAATAATTTCTGAAATTTAAAATATCTTACTTGCAAGAATTTCAACGTCATACTAATCTTTGATTTTTAAAAAAATTTAATTACAATTTTACAATGCTTATTTACCCATCAATGAATATTTAAGAGTATATTTTAATATATGAAGAAGTTTTCATTTGCATATCTATACTGAAAGAATATAAAATACTGAGCAAAAAAACAAAAAAAACCTATCAGTGATAAACATTCGAATGAATTTATTTTATACTTATAAATGAACAATGCAATTCACAAAATTAAATATAATTTTGAATTTTAAAAAGTTTTTTATTTGTGTATACCATTATATATGTATTCATTTGCGATCAATAATTATTCTTGATCTTATCCGAAACAGCAGATATTATTCGTATTCGAAATAGAATACTATATTTTGATTTCATATCAGTATTTGATCATCTTGATCGATTATAACGAGAACTCTCATATAAGTATTTTATCGTCTTAATCGATTATAACGAGAACTCTCATATGAATATTATTTTATTGATAAGTTTCGTTATGACCGATCAAGATAAGATATCGACTGTTTCATTTGAAATATAATAAAATTAAATTTCATTCATATTTTAATTTTTCCTAAATCATTGAATACACCTAAAAGAATGGATAAATTGAATCGAATTTTTAAATTACTACTGCCATGATCATCCTTCAATTGATCGCATACATCCTGTATCTAACAGGAAATCTTCGGATGAAAAAATTTTGGAAACTTGTTTGTAAGAGAATATTTAGATGTAGAGAATGAGGAAATAACCGGAATTTTTCGGGGAACAAAAAAAAAAAACGATTTTAATTCTGCAATTTTTTTTTTTCATTAAAACGAAAAATTTACGACATTTCATTTTTAATTTGTATTATTAAGTGACAATTTGCAATTTGAATTGATTAATCAATTCCCCGGTTATAATTTAAATATTTACAATATTTTCCATGAAATGAATGATGATATTTATATCGTTTTCTTTTTTTCTATGAATTTTGATAGGAAAAATATTACACTGAAGTAATTAAGTAATTAAGCTTACCTGAAGCCTAAAACAACAGGAACTATTTAAATCACCGCAACAACGATAGTAGTATAGTGGCGTTTCGTCTGGACATTGCTCACCAACCACAATTATTGGACATGCCAATGAACTTTTCCTAAGAAAAGATTTTCGAAATTAATTTATAATGATAATAATTATCAATAGTATAATTGATTTAACAATCATAAAATTATTTATATATACCTAAATAAATTTGCTATTTTTCCTATCTTTATTGAAATTTTATAAGCGAAATTTTAAAAAATTTGGAACAAAATGATAATAATAGGAAAAAGAAAAAAATAGATAAATTGATGTAGCTAAACCAAATATAAAACAAAAAACAGGATATAGGTAGATTGATAAAAAGTAATGAGATTAAAAATATTTGGAATGAATGAAAACCAAATAATGGAATATATTTGAATTTAAGAATTATATTAATTTTTTTACTCTAACTTTCAACTACTTTTCATTATCCATACTTTAATAAACAAAACAAAATGAAACAAAAAAAAAAGTAGTCAAATAAATAAATTCATAAAGTAAACTATATTATACAACAATTGCTAATATTTAGACAAATAATTAATAAATTAGTATAAAATTACAAATTTATTGTAATACCTAATGAAATGTTCCAACAAATCGACTGTTCTATATGGCATTACTACAATTTTACTGCAATTTTAAAATTTTTTTCTAACTAAACTAACACAAAATTCTCTTTTAAATTTACCGAAAGATGACAAATTTGATGAAAAAAGTCGTAAATACTTCTCGAAAATTGACAATCCAACGAGAATTGTTAAAAGTATAGTATTAAGATAGAATGAGCAAATGAAAGAAATGAAAGATCGTATATTTTATTCTATTTGGGATTAGATCATCGATAATTTCAAGAATTGCACAACTCTTTTTCTATTTCAAAATTACTTTTTTAAAAAAAATACCAATGATAAATTCATTTATTTTTCCTAAATTATAAAAAAAAAGTGCTTATTTGATATGAAATTCATTTAATACAGTATGCAATTTATAAGCCTAGTACAATTGAGGTATTATAGTAAATATATCCTAGTAATTTCAAGTAACCCAAGAAAAACATAACAGCTATTAGTTATATCGAAAGGTATAAAACTAGCAAATAGCGTTGTAAAATGAAAATATTCATGCATAGTTTGTTTAAAATTAGCTCAAAATGATTGAATTAAAGGCAATGTTTGGCTTGTAAACTTAGCCTTAGGTATGAAATTGTTTGAGTAAAATTTTAACTTACCTCAATTCGAATATGCTAATACCATTGCTTTCATCCCAATCATCAAGATATGTAACAGCAGTTACTAAACTTGTTAAACAAAGCAAACATACAAAATTAATCATAATTGATCACCTGAAATTTAAAATTTCCTTGATAAAATTATGCCTTTCAAAATTCATTACAAAATATTCGTAATGTCGCAATAAAAGTTCAATAACCCCAGTTGATAAGTGTATAGATTAATATCTAATATCAATAACAAATATCACTACTATCATTTTATAATTTACATTCAAATTCTGTTTAATCAAATGTTACAACGAAATTACAATCACAGTAGTTTGTCTAGGTATAGGTAAGTTTCGATCAAAATTAATTTATACGGTAATTTTCATCCATTGTAAATTTGAATAACATTTTCGTTACCAATTAACAATGAAATTTGACAACAGAATAAATTAAATTAAATAATACATTTAAAATAATAACAAAATATGCGCAATGGAAATAAATTTCGACTAATTTAAAATAAAAAAAATATTTTCATGTAAAGCAGTAATTGAATGAATTCCTCAGTGAATTTATCTGTCAAATAAGAATTAATTTATCAAATAAGAATTTATTTGTCAAATAAGCAACGAATTATTTCATTTCTGAAATCTATTAGTCAGCAATTATGCTTTTTCTTTTTTTTTAAATTATAAGTAATTTGAAATTATATCAGAGATTTCGTAGCATACAAAAATCCTTTAATATAATTTCAACTGAAGAAGTTTCAAATTTCTTCATCCTTGTCAGAATTTCATTAAAATTTTCAAAAAAAAAAAATTCAATGAAATACTTGAATAGATTGAATAATCCTAAAACAGAATGCAAAAAATTATATATCATTAAAAGAAAATTCTTAAATGATGATTTACAACAGAACTGATATGTCCATTAATCTTCGACCGTTCCGGATTGAACATAATATATTTTCCGGAACACAAATTCAAAAAAGAAATGCAAATGTTTTTGAGATAATATTTGAAATTAAAAGTTCCAGTTGAATTGATAATGTGTAATGATAGCAATCGAAAATATGTAATAGAAAAAATAATAATCAGCAAGAATAAATTCATCCGTAAAATATTTCAAAATGAAATGCTAGAAAAAATCCGGAAAAGCTATGTAAATATTACGGAAACAAAAAAAAAGTAAATACAAAAAATATAAGTATAAGGATGACATAATATGCGAAATGAATGTATATACCTAATAAGGTATATATTAGGAAAGTATACATCCAAGAGATACAAACCTAAATTCCATATGAAATAATATGAAGTCCTAAAAAAAATAAGAATATCAACCGGAGAATATATTCTGGATGATCATTTTTATCTTTATATGCTTGAAAATCAATAATTCCTATCATTTAAAAAAAAAAAATCAATAATTCCTATCATTTACTATAGTAACATTCTTTAAACAATAATTATCAAAAAAAAAGAAAAAAAAGAAAAAATGGATAGTAAAATGGAGGAAAAAGTTGTACAAATTGAATAAAGTGTGAAGTTGAGAAATGTTTAAAAATGAAGAATGGAATGATTTATAACGTAACAATACGATCGATATTAGAATTGTTTGACCAAAAAGAAACGATTAAAATGAGTTTTTTTCATCCTTCTAACAAGTTAAACGAATATGTTGTTTACTATTTGGGGATAGATATTTCCACTACACTCCATTTGATCGATATTTAATTATTCATTGGATGACTAATTAATTGGTTTATTCGATAAAGATGGATGATGAAAATATAAAGATATAAGGGAAAGGAAAAGTGTGCTATATTATTTCGACCAATGGTCATTCGATAAATGTGAATGATGAAAATGTAAAGATATATAATGGAAAGAAAAAGTGTGCTATATTATTTTGACCAATGGTCAACACCTCTTTACGTCTTCCTAACCATTCTATTCACCTATTTACATTTTCCTAACCATTGATTTATACATCTCTCTCTCTCTCTCTCTCTCTCTCTCTCT
>NW_018108579.1:35857-50105 GCF_000183805.2 Loa loa
CTCTCTCTCTCTCTCTCTCTATATATATATATATATATATATATATATATATATATATATATCGATAAATTTTTTAAAGCATACTTTGAAAAATTCTTTTTGAATAATTCTATTAAGCTGCCACAAATTATCTCCTTTGTAGAGTGAAAAAAAGTTGAAATGAGTATATGTGACAACTGGAAATCTAGAGGAGCAAAATGCTGTTCTATGCGCAGAAATTAGAGCCAAGGGTTTTATTGGACTGAGCCAAAGAATTCTGTTAGACACAATCATTTTAAATGGGTGATAACTAATAGTTATCTATCATAAACTATCTACCATTTCTGTCTAAATTTATATCTAATTATTTATTAACTTAATCTTCTCTCTCTGTCTTTCCCAGGCACCATCCGTTTTTTTTGCGGCTAATTAATTTGGACAGGTGAGTTAATATATACAGCAATTTTTTAGCAATTTTCAATTTTCTTAAACAATCATCCTGCTATGTCAACCACCAACGCCTTTTGTAGAATCTAATGAGTCAAATTTCTTTTTCCTCAAGAAGTTTTAAAAAGACATTAGCAAATAACAAGCAATCATTTATTTTAAATTCAAACGACTGAAAAATTAATTTTTTTTTTTCAATAACAGAATCTAGTAAGTAATCATTTTGTGTGACACCGGCGGAGAATTCATGAATGAAAGAATCGGAGGAATCTGAAAAAGTCTGAAAATTAGAAATCGAAATGAGGAATATTTGTGGATGTATTTGTACAATCAAAAAAAGAGCATAGTCCACTTTCTTTTTTTTTGGAAATATATCAGTTCATTTCCCGAACCAATCAATAATTTATTCCTCATTACAGTGGATAGCTTTTAATCATTTAATCTATCTATCTATCTATATATAGATATATAGTTGAAAAGTTTTTACATACATGTTTTTCTTTGTCAATGAATCGATCGGCATCATCCTTCATAACTGTTTGGTAATGATATTCTTCAGCGAATCGATAGCGCTCGAATAGTAATCTCATTAACTTCTAAAAAACTTTTGGTAGTATAAAAGTTTGGTTAATACTTCTCCTCTTCTTCCCAAAAAAAAAAAGACCCTTTTAAGATTTTATGTAAGTTGCGAATTAACTTAATTAAAGGGAAAACAAATCCTCATTGTTATTAAATTTGAGGAGCATTGTGCAGAATTGCAAAGCATATATATAAGAGTTTTCGAGTATATATCGTAATATATCAATTAATTATTTCGGATAGACTAGTTATTTTAAATTAACTATTTGAATTAATATATATATATATATATATATATCATATGATTATCTCTTATCACTGAATGCATAATGTTAGATAAAAAAAAATATTATTATCTTTTAAAAATACATTAAAACAACGATAGTGCATGAAAAGTCAAATGATCGATAGTTTAACTAAATGAATAAATTTATTCCAGAATATTTGATTATCTCTAACGCTTATCAATCCTAGATCTTTTCAATGAATTTTATCACTAAAATTGATCTATCCTGATTATTTTTGATCAAAACTGAATTAAATTCATTTCTTTGAGATATGAATAACATTTTTTAGGTCAAAGTCCAACTTACCAAATACAAAAAATCTTGCTCAATAACATCATTTAGGGATGGATTCCAAATCTTAACTGGAATCCATAAATCCTGAAAATGAATATATTTTGCAGCTAACAAATTTGAGGTTAATTTATATGTGCATATATGCGCTACTGCAGTTATGTGATTCATGATCGGTAACTTTCATTGATCATCAATATGAAATGTATTTACATCATCCATTTCGGAATATCTTTAAACGGTGACGATAAGATTTTTAAACAATAAAATTAAATGGTAAGACATTTTTTTGTAATTTAGGAGAATTCCGGAATAGTTTGTTCATATTCAATAAATGTTGCAACATTTATCAATTATGATTTGTACGAAAATTTACATATTCTTTATATATATTATTACAATTAATTTCAAAAATATAACAAATTATTTGAATATTTCATGAAATTATTTAAAAAATTTTATTAATTCATCATATATTTATGTACACTTACTGGATAAACAAATGTAAATTTATTTGAAAATATTCGTCGTAATGCATAAGTTGTATTGTAAATGAGATTAAATGGTGGTGGAATAGCAGTAAACCAATCGAAATATTCTGCATAGATTTGACAACGAGTGAATTTCCATTCCAAATCTTCATTTTTCTATAATTTAGGAAAATTTCGGCATAGTTATTGCAATATTAAAGCATTTAATAAGAATAAAAGTAAATGTATTTACTAGCAAAAATTTATTAAACCTAAAATCCTAAAAGTTTAAATTAAGAATGTTAACTTATTGCTATCAATTGAAATATTTCATATCGTGTTTAAAAATGATTTATTTTGAAATTAATGAAGAAAAATTTCATGGTAATGAATTTTTCCTTTTTTTTAATCAAAATTTTTGTTTAAATTAAAAATATTTAACTAACCTGAATTTTATCAGCTGTTCGAACTAACATAGAAATCATTAGATTTAGAAGTGTTATTACAACAGCAATATGAAAGGCTGCAATTGTAATTTCGCCGGCATAATTAGTAAGTGGATGTTCGGTAGGCTCTTGATTAGGACCAGCATTACCCACAATAAGCTTATAATCCCAAGGAGCAAGATAGCCATAAAATGACCAATATAGATTACGAAATGTTACTCCTATGCTAGAAAATTTTAATTGAATTAATTTCAAAGAAAAAATAAAAAATAATGCAGCAAAAGAAATAATGAAATAGATAGTTTAAAAATGATGAGATTTAAAAAGAAAAAATGATGAGAAAATGATAAGATGATGAGATTTAAAAAGAAAAAGATGATGAGAAAATGATAAAATGATGAGATTTAAAAAGGAAGAAATGATGAAAAAATGATAAGATTTATAAAGAAATGATGAGAAAATGATAAGACTTAAAATAAAATTATTACAAAATTATATGTAACCAATTGAATTTTTATAATCTACATCCATCTTATAATTGTTAAATACTTAGCTAATCAGTTTAATTTCTTAATATTTCATTTAATATAAATATTTGACAATCAAATATTAATTTTGAAAAAAAACACAATTTAAATATTATTCTTTTTATAATCATTTTTTTTTAAAATTTCTTTTCAAACATATGAGTATTATTTTTTTTCTCTTTTTGTTTTTGTTTTTATCATACCTAGAATAGGTTTCTTTTTGTTGAATAATATTTCCATCTTTATCCAATACACGATTTTCATTATATGCTTGATACATAGTATTGATACCCAATGAAAAGCATATCATTATAATAGCAGCTACTGATAGGAATATCATAACATTATGAATACATTTTGAGATTGATATCCAAAAAAGAAATTAATATTAAAAAAAAGAAAGAAATTCTCAAGTTATTCATTATTTTTCTTTTTATTTCAAATTAATTAATGTTTAACAAAGGCTAATTCATGTAATATAGATCATAATTAAAGGATTGAAATCATAAACATATTTTAGTAGATTTGTGCAAAGTTAAATGTTAATTAGCACAAAAAGCATAAAAGATTTAGTGGAAAAATCCATGTTCTTATGATATGCTCAATTATTATTAATAATAAGCTGAACTGAAACTTCATCATCCTACAATATTAGCTAATATTAGCTAAGCATAAGTAGCATAAATAATGAATATTGGAATTTTTTAGGTTGCATAAGTCAGAGATGAAAAAAAAATGTTAGATCAAGATTTTTAGATAACATAAATCAGGAATAATAAATATTAGATCGAGAATTTTTAGATAGCTTAGGTAAGGACTAATAAACATTAGATCAAGATTTTTTTAGATAGTATGAGTCAGTAATTTTCAGATGGTATGAGTCCTAAAAAAGAAAATATTAGATCGAGGTTTCTTAGGTAGCATAGGTCAGCAATATTAGATCGAGATCTTTTAAGCAGCATAGAATACGAATAATAAATATTAGGTCGAGATTTTTGAGAGTAGTATAGGTGAGCAATATCAGATCGAAATTTTTTAGACAGCATAGATTAGGAATAATAAATATTGGATCAAGATTTCTTAGGTACTATAAGTCAGTAATATTAGTTCAAGATTTTGAAGTAGTATAAGTCAGCAATACTAGATCGAGATTTTTTAGACAATGCAGATCAAAATTTCCAATGTAAAAGTTTTAACTCCCTTCATTTCATATAGTTCAGTAGACTGGAAGAAATGAAAATTATCTTTCAAGAAGTGCGAATATGCTGCAAATATTTTATGCTAGACAATAAGGGTATATGTCGTGAAAACGAAACCTCAAATAAATTCATTCACATTGTAAATTAATGCTAACGATACTATGAATCACTTTTAACATATCTACATTCCTTAAAATTATTTCCCACACTTTTTTGTTGTTATCTTATCTAACCAATTTACATTTTTATGTTTAAACCCTTAATTTCTCATGTCAATCATTCTGTTTAATCTTGTTATAATGCTTGTACCATATCCGGTGTGTTTCGATTCTTGAATTCTTCATGTAAACTACTCCCATTTCTTAACACATATAATCTCGGTCCCAAACCAGAGGGGATTCTTCTCTCCTCTTCCAAGGATATCGGCTTCATATCAATCTCTTCTTACGATAAAGGTTAATATCCCTTACTGTTGCTTATTCATAAGACAAATCGACTTCCTATCAAACCCTTTCGCAATAAGCGCTTCACTTGGATAGATTTGATTGGAGTTTAATGACCCAATCTCTGAGCTCGGCAAATAAATTATCTGGCAGTCATTATTATTTCACGACAGTATATATAAAGCTTCAGAATAAGTAATCAACTAAATAATTATGGGTATATATAAAGTTTTGAAATAAGTAGTTAACTTAGTAGTTATATGATTTCTTCAATTTTTAATAATCATTGTGGAAGAATCCAGATATACCATTAACGTCTAAGCTAATTAGTTAATCAATACTTGCCTAAGTGGCACTGTACTGTTGTAGAATTACTAGTCCAGAACGAATTTCTTCTTTGGCCAGATTGTTCATAATATATGATAATTTTAAGTAACTTAAGAGTAAAGTCTTCAATTAGTTATGAATAGGTTAACTTTGGCTTATTTGTAAAATTTTCATATTTTCATACTTACAACAGTTGAGCCAATATTACGCCATAACTGTAAGTAATACAAAATTCTCCATAATGCCATGACCGAAGCCGCACCAAAATAAATATCGTAAATTATCGAAAAGTCATAATATACCTAGAATTGTCGTAATTAGGAAAAAAGGAAAAATTTGTTTTCTGTTTTCTAAACTTGATTTCAATGATTAGAAACAGAGATTATTGATTGATTCTTATAAATTTAAATTCTAGAAATCTGCGAAAAGGTCTTTAAGAATTGATTTTTGTTTAAAACATCAATTTTTTTTTAAATTTAATTTGCATTTTATCTAACAAAAGATGCATTGCATAAAAGTCAACATATTACTGTATAACTGCAACAAACCCAATGTCTTCGATGCAACTGTTTTAGTCCATCCTGATGAATGGTAGCTGTTGTCATAACAAAGCAAAAAAATGATCCCGAAAATAGCCATATGAAAATAAGATCAAACCTGAATTTTAATACAAAAATTTTCATCGTCAATCAATAAAGTGTTAAATTTAAATTTAAATGTTGGTGTCAAATTTAAATTTAAATTATTTTTTTGAGTTTAAATTTAAATTAAAATTCAAATTTACTGCATTTTCTTTATCTTTTTTACATTATTGAAATGAAAAAAAAAACGAAAAAAAAGTGAAAAAAACTTAACCATCGCCACCACACATTGTAAAATCTTATTAAACCTTTACTGGCAAATTCGATATAATGTATCACAGCCATACCATAAACATATAAATATACATAACTTTCTAATAGTAAGCGTAAATCTGTTTAAAAAAAATTCATTTTCAATTCAATATTTAATGCTTGATAAAATTCATTTCAAATTTAAATCCAACTTAATAATATAAAGTTTCACAATCACTTTTTTATTATTTCGACAAATCGAATTTGTCTTTCTTTTTTTTCGTACTAATTTTTAAAAATTTTCTTTCTAAATAGATGTTTCAATGGTCATTCAATAATTATGAAGTGACAAAAAAAGTTTTAATGTTACAAAATCAAATTTGTTTTAAATGATAATAAAAATTTATTGATTTTTTTAAACGAACTGCTATTAATAAGCGATCGCTCAGATGATCGCTCACCCGTTCTACCAAAATATCGAATAAAAATTAGAATGCTGAGGAATAGTATATAACTTGCCATTCTACTCATATATCTAAAAATTTTATCAAAATTTGTCTGGTTTTGTTTTCATACAAATTCCTCTTTTCTCAAAAGGTAAAGTGTAATTTTTAAAAGTTTGTTACTGCTATAGGTGAAAGTTTAAAGATCACGAATTTGATCAATACATTTTCAATTTCAATACCAGTAAGTTAACTATAAACAAACAAAGAAAAACACCATTGCCATTCAATCAGTATTTCCGTCTTTGGCTAGTTTATTATTTTAATTATTTCTAATATAAATTTTGAAAAAGAATATGAAGTGTGAATATTTCAGGACAGATAAGACAGTGATAAAATATACTAATTTACCTTCCAAATTGAGACTTAAAAATTTTAGTAAACCAGCAATAAAATCATAACAATTTACCTTGCCAATGGATATTTAAAAGTTTTAATACAAGCGCCAGCGCTAACTGCATGGAGTAATGCTAATATCGGATAGAATAAGAAATGCCGAAGTTTGCGACTCAAATCTTGACATTTAAAAGTTTCACTGTCTGTCCACATTCCACGCCAACAATCTTCCATTGTTGCTTGAACACCCAACGATGACAAAAACTGCAAGTTTTGATTCGCTTTTTTTTCTTTTTTGGAAAATTCGCATTTTGGAATGACTTTGAAATTGTTATATTGTTAATATTCATTTGAAATCTGCTCACTATTTGGAACGAAAAAATATCACTCCCACTATCACTCTTATGAATAGTCCTATCATTGTGTAAACCCCACTATCATTCTTATCAACAATGCTATCAGTGTGTAAATTTGCCAAGTATGCTTCAATGTAAATATTAATATAAGTGATTTAATATGTAACAATTATGATATTCAAGTAGTTGATCTAATTTTTAGCATAATGAGATAGTAAGATGTAAAATTCAACAAAAGTATGCCTCAAATATAAATTTAGATTTTACTAGATTTGGATACACATAGAATAAGTATCACACTTACTAAATGATTTTCCTAATTAAAAAGAAAAAGAAAATTGATTTTCGTACCGGTTTCATATGAGCTTTTAGAGCTAATTGAATACGTGGAAAATGTAATTCGCAATCAGCCAAAGGTGATCCAACTTTACGTGACAATAACACGTGGATTTCTTCTGTAGTCCAACATTGCTCAGCAATTTTAACCGCAAATGTCATCACATTCTGACGTAAATCTCTATACGCCACCTATATTCCATTGAAGGTATTATGTAGCTTCAAAAAATTTTTTAGCAAATGGAAATATTATAATCGATTTGTTTTTTCCAAAAAAAAAGAAAAAGAGGCAGAAATTTTGCCGGATAGTATAGATTATTAATTAGCATAGATTATTCCATAAAACTCATAATATTAGAGAAATTCGAATTTTCAAAGATTTTGAAATTTTTGAAAGTTACTGGAATGAATGTTGTTAGATATTTCAAAATTAGCATCCAGAATTTCAGGTAATTATTATCCAGGAGATGATTTTCATCAAAAATGCTTATCACTGATAATAGATAATGCGATGGCTCAATTTATCAGCTTAAAGCTTACCTTATGTTCTTTTTCCATTTCCTCGCATACTTGCAAATCAGTGGCAAGATTGAATGCAGCAAGCAGAGGATCAGTGCATGCAAGCCATAAGAATGGTTCGCTACTAATTGCACGATAGGTATCCAGCAAAATTACACTATTTGTCATGCAATGTGCGCTACGTGAACATTCTTCGCAAGAACCTTTGCAATATTTATTTATTTTTTTAATTTACAAATACTAAATTTAATCTTGGACTTAATTAATCTAATTCAAACACAACTATTGTTTTATCATGGTAATTCTCAGATTTAATAAACAAATTGTTAATTAAGAGAAAAAAGGTTCGATTGATGGGATTTTTTCCTTTTTTTTAACATGATAATTACTAAAAAGACAAAAAAATTCGCTTTTCTTATTAAAAAAGAAAATTTTTTTGTTTTTAAACAAAAAAATACAAAACTAAACCAACGAAAAGTTAAAACTTACAATCAGGTCGATGTGGCAATTGCATATAATGCTTCCTTAGAAGTAAACATTGAACGATTGAAAAATTATTACATATGCAGGCAAGCATTAGTGGTGTCATGTGAGCTGGGAATGACTTCGATTTCCGACACCCTAAAAAAAAAAAAAAAAAAAAGCAAAGAGGTAAACATATACCTTGTGATCAATGTGGGGTGCCCGTTGTTTGAAATTGATATCAATATTAAATTGGGACAATTATTGTCATTCTGTCCTTGTCAAAGTGATGTAAATTGCATTGATCACTTTCAATCTTATTTTAGTTTGTGCATTGTTAGTGTAGCAAATATAATTTAATGTAATACTGGAATATCTACGAACCATTGCGTTCTTCACCAGGATATTCCATGAAAAGTGATAAAATGAATTCAACTAATGGCCGACTTCCGATGCAAATTGCTGTCATCAATGCTTCTTTGGTTGGTTCAGCTGATGTTCGATCAATGAGTAATGCAAGAAGCCGCTCTATATGACCCTAAAGAGGATATTTCCGAACAAAAAAAAGTAACATAAAAATTCTCCCCATCTACAATATAGCTGTTATGACTTTTAACATCTGGCAGAAAAATTGTTCCCTTAAGGTATTTTTAGCGCATCCCTAATAACGTCTATTATTCAAAATTAATTTTAGTGTTTATAGTGCACGAATAAATCAATATTTCGTCAATAATGAAAAGATAAGTTCAGCATTCTTATTTACTTCTTATTCATCTATAAACTGTGCTTGTCATTTTTTTTTTTATCAATATGCATTTATCACTTTTTAACAATTCATTCTTTTTTTACAACCCAAATCATTTTTCAAATTGAAAATTTAAAAGGTTTATTTATTTTCCTTTAACAATTTGAAATATGAAACAATCAATTCATGATTTTTATTTCACCAAAAATCTTATTATAAATGAGAGTAAACAAATCTTCTAAATTACTAATATACAAACTTACGGAGGTTAAATTATGAAAATCCTTAAGAATTTGCTTAATAACTCTGACATTTGCGCTAAGTACAGCAGTACGAAATTGATGAATTGTAGCATCCATTGATTTGGTTGAATTCCATTCCACTCGTCCATCATAAGCAATTTTGGAATGCGGTAAATTTGATACCTGATATTTTGCTACTAATTGATGTATTACCTAGCTTCTTTGTTTTATTTGGATAAACAAATGTTATGGAAAAGTTATGAAGTGGTTAAGAAACAAAGTAAGATTCAGAAATTTCCAGTTGAAATTGATTAATAAGTTTAACTTGATTTAAATAATGATCCATCGCTTGTATAATTTAATTCTTCCGTTTACTTCCGTTTTTGCATCAAATTTGTATTTATCTGTAAAAGCGACAATTTTTCAACCTTTATTTCACGTTGCAATGGAAATCATAGGTATCGTCAAAACCTGCGGCATTCTAAAATCATATAGGTATCGTCAAAACCTGCGGCATTCTAAAATCATATAGATATCGTCAAAACCTGCTGCATTCTAAAATCATATAGATATCGTCAAAACCTACGGCATTCCGGATAAATTCATTCAAAGGTGACAAATTTTTTGAAAATACATTTGGAGAAATACCGACCGTTTGCCAATAATTCTAGCGAATATGTTTGTCTTCTTTGCGTTAGAATTCCCGTTTTTATTGTGCAAATGTTATTTAAATTTGATTTTACAGATTGAATTATATTGAAGATTAAGCTGCCAATTCTAACTGAAATTTTTATTTAGATTTTATTTTTATTTAAGGTTTATTTAAATTTTCTTTTATTTTCTTTTTATTTTTTTCAAACTGTCTATTTAAATTAATTCCACACTTAATCTTTTCCTACTATATGAAGCCAACAATATTGTTTCAAATTTTATTTTTTACCGATATTATACGTGTTCCCAAAAGATTTTTTTCTTTTTTAGTTTAAAATATCTTTTATTTTAATTCAAATAGGTTGCAAAATTTAAACGAATAAAGTTGAATAACGTGTAATTAATGTAACAACACTTTTTTTCTCAAATTAGTAATTTTATTATTAGCATATTTTGTATGAAATATATATTAAAGGAATGTTTTAAATTATTTCAAGTATATCTAATGATGTAATAATTTTGCAAATTGTTTCCATCTTTTCCTTGTTCATTCACTTTTCATACAAATTTAAAACTGTTGGAAATATTTTTTGAATATATATGTATTACTGAGAAAATAACTTTGAATTGATTGATAGCTATTTCTTTCGTTGTCGTTTTTTTTTTTCTTTATCTTTGTCTAATCAAATGATACTTCTGCGTTATCTTTTAATTTGAATGAAATTATGAAATTAAAGAATGATAAATTAAAGGACAAAGTAAACTAAATGATACATTTCAAATCAGATGAAAGCATTAATTGATCATTTCATTTCATTTATTTTCATTTGTTTCTTTATTATCACAATAAAATAAGATGAAAATTAGAAAAACAAAAAGCTATCCACACTTTTTTCTCGATTTAAGTAATTTTACATAAAAAGAAAGAAGAAAGTTGAGTAATATTAAGGATAAATTTAAGCAAATTTAATAGCATGAGATCATCATAATAGGCTCCAATGAATAGTTTATTTCGAGACGAATATTTTCAGCCATTACATTTGATAATTTTGTCAAATTTAGCGAAGCAAACTTTGTCGTTTATCCATTCATTGAATTTGCAAGATTCACATATCCGTTAATCATGATCTACAACAATGTAGATATACATATTTGTTAATTAATTGATCTTGAGGACAGTATCATGCATATACATATTCGTTAATCTTTGATTACTTAATTACTTGAACTAAAACTAATTACTACTATGCCTGATTATATAATGTTGAACATTTTGATAATTTAAAACTATCTTTGATAATTATTCCATTTCTTTTTTCTTTATTTTCAAATGAAATTAAAAATTATTAACAAAAACTTACTAATTTGACAAGCGACGATTAACGAACGTTTCCTAAGTAAAAGTCGTTTATATGCTTTTATGTAGCGAATACATCGTACAATTAGATAGAGTGTATAAAATACAAATATTGATATTATCATCATGAAGAACATTAATAACATTAGACGTTGAGAAACTGTTAATTCTTTCTAAAATTTTACAAATATTTGTTGAGGTATGATAAATTTTAAAGAATTTAAATTGGTAATATAAACAAATATTAAAAAAATAAATTAAAATTCATTGTTATTGTTGTTTTCTTTTTTTTTCTAAAGAATTTTTGTTTAAATTTAGTAAAATTATTAAGTTTAGATTTACTAGTATTTTTAACCTGCATGTTTTTTTTAACTAAATTTTTATGCATTTTTTCATCATCTGATTCATCCCAATTAACATCATTAATACTAGGAGATGGTCGAACAGCAACGGAAACACCAAATACTTGCATGAAAATGACAATTATTGCTCGTGCTACTAATGTTGGATACAATAATTTTTCCTGAAATTTAATTTAATTAGCTTAAAAAAAAAAAGATTAAGAAAAAGAAAAAAATTTTTTTTTTCTTGTAAATGTAACAATAACTTCCTGTAAATTAGTGAATAAAAAGATAAGAAAATACGAAATTAGTTAGAATTTAAAAATTAAAGAAACTAAAATTAAAATAAAAAATTAAGAAAATAAGAAAAAATTCGGAAAAAAAAAGTGAATAGCAAAAGGAAATGATTAAACAGTTGGATTAAATGAGTAAACAATAAATTGATAAATAAATAAACAAATTACCTTATATTTATTAATTCCAAAGAATAGAAGTGCGGATGTTACACCATACATAATACTAATTGGTATCAATATTATCATAAACCATAGGTCATTATCGTACTACAATAAATTAAAATTTTAAACTTGTTTTAGTTTTAATTTCAAATTTTATCACAATGTAACTGATACATAGATAATACATAATTATCAGTAAGTATTTGTAAAATTTAAAAAATAAAAATTAAAAAGTATCATTTAATGTCATCAGAATGTTATATTTTTTTTGGAATTTTTTAATTTATAATATAAAAAAGAAAAAGAAAAAAGTAACCTGTTCATCAGGATTTGATGGTATAGCAATATATGCAATGGAATATAATAGTAATAGTACTGATAAGACAATTTCTGAGCTAGCTAATATCATCAAACCATTAACCAAACGACAGCAACAACAAAGCCATTTTGGATGTTCTGGATCAAAATCCATTTACTCTGAAAACTTATCAAATAATTATAATATATTAATTGCAATACTGTGAAGTTACGATTTGTAAAATAAAGTTTTTTTTTTTGAGATTTTAACAATATAAAAACTTTTTCCTCAAATTTATGAAATCCAAAATATTTATTGAAATTTTTAAGAAATTATAATAACTATGATTGTTTAAATGAAATTTTGAAATTATCATTAATTTAAATACTAAATTAAACAAGAAGATGCTTCTCTTGTTTGAATTTAGGCACTGTTTCTTTTTTTTTTTTCGAAAATTCATTCATTTAAAAATTTCAAACTAACGATAATTGCTACTAATGGAGCTCAAAATTAATGACTATTGATTTTCATTACAAGCATTAAATCATTAATTATCCAATATATTCAGATGATATGTTGATTTTTATTAAATACATTAAATCATTAATTATTGAAAATGTTTGGATGATATATTAATTTTCATTAAAAGCATCAAATCATTAATTATCGAAAATGTTTAGATGACATATTGGCTTTTATTAAAAGCATTAAATCAAATAATTACAAATTCTTAAAAGTAAAAGAAAAGATATTAATAGGTATTAAATGTTATTAAAAATTATCACAATTTTTTACCCAATATATATTGAAAATCTATATTCAATATCATATATTGAATATATTCAATATCATATATTATATATTCAATATCATATATTGAAAATCAATAGACATAAAAGCTAAAAGGAATAATTTAGTAATGAAAATTACCAAATGAAGTAAATTAAAATATAAAATATGGTTCAGGAAAGATAAGCTTACATTTGTTGACGATTAGATGATATTAATTTATTAGCTTACAATGATTGCTATTAAATCTGATAGATTAGCTTAATGTACGCAAACGTATACGCTAACGTATACGTTAACATCATACCGGTATTAACACTATAACAAACTACTTTAAAACTTCATGTAACTTTAAATAAGTTTAACTTTAAATGGAGATGTATAAGCTATGTTTGTGACAACATAATACCGGTATTATCCCCCCTCCCCCTCCCCTAAAATAAGTTATTGATAACTTTAAATCAATAGTTTATCTTTTATCCAATAATATCTGATGCTAATTGCTATTTTTATGCTATTAAATAAAGATTTATTTTGACTTTTTAAAAATTAGAAGTCGTATTAAAATTTAAGAAATTATTAAAAATGATAAGTTTTTCTTTCTCTCACTCCCTGTGATCGTTGTAGAATTTTGAAATCATTGTAAAATTTCGAAATCATTGTAAAATAATCATTGTAAAATCTCAAAATCATTGTTAAATAATCATTGTAGAATTTTCGAAATCATTGTAAAATAATCATTGTAGAATTTTGAAATCATTGTAAAATAATCATTGTAGAATTTCAAAATCATTGTAAAAATTTAAGCAAAAAATGCGAAACAAATACATCAATTTTTTAAACTTATTATGATGAGTAAAATACAATATCGATGGTTAAAATAGACGAAAAAAATGCATTTTTAATTGATAGCAAGAAGAGATGAAAAGAAGAAATAATTTGTCCTTTTCTCATTTAACAACTAATAATTTGCTGAGATATTGAGAATCAAAAACAAATTTTAAAAACAACAAAAAAAAGAAAAAGA
>NW_018108579.1:50612-57765 GCF_000183805.2 Loa loa
ATAATAATAATAATAATAATAATAATATAGTGATTCATATAGGATGTTATTAATAGATGATTAAAAAGCGGTGAAGTAAGCACGTCCAATGATAGCCTATGCTTTCTGAATTCATCCACTTTTAAAGAATCTATAAAATAAAGTAATCGAATTAATAAATAAAAATATTAAAGTAATTCAAGTTTTTGTGCTTGCAAATTTTGTTTATTTTTAAATATAAATAATACATATCTTTTTAATGGGCATTTCGTATTTGATTTTTATTTATTTTCTGCTTATTTTAGATTACACAAATGATATTCGACGAGAAGTTATTTCTATATTTAAGTTTAAAATGAATCATAAGATCATCGAGATAAGTGATAATATTAGTGATAGATATATTTAGCTCGCAACAAACTATAACGAATATACAATGAAGTGACATTTGAATATGTTTCATGAAAGAGAGAAAATGCTTGTGTTTTAAATGCGTAATGATTGGCTATCATTAGTGGCATGATAAAAAGGAAATTATCAAAGTTCATCATCTGATATAATTATGCGAGGAATTACTGTAAAACTCAAAGTCCAGTATAATTGGTCATTTGACATTTGAATAAATCAAAAAGATGAAAAGACTTGATAAGTGGATGCATCAGTTGACCAATAACAAAAGATTGACACTGCAGCAATAATAATCCTTTCACGGTTGGATGACGTGGAATGAATTTTATGCGACAATTGATAATAATCATCCCAGTAAATGATAGAAAAAAAGTTTGAAGAAAATTTTTAAAGTGAAAAATGGAAGAAATGAACACTCGCACTATTTGTTCTTCTTCAAATTTCTATAATTATGGTTGAAAAATTAATCGACTTGAGCTATAAAATCTCTTATCAATCTCTTATCAATCGATTATCATTTCTACAGCATGATATCAACTTGTACAAATTCTAATTAATAGGATGCAAAAAGAAAAATGTAAAAATGAAAACGAAAACGCTTTTGAAAAGTTTATTTTAATTCCGAAGGATGAATTTCCATTATATAGAAATAAATAAGTTTATTTCTTGTTTGTAAAAAGAAAAAATGAATTGGTTGTTTTAATCAAATATTTTGATTTTTAACAATATATTATAAGGTTAATTGTAATGATATGATTATTTTAATATTAATTCGCCAAAATTAACGGTTAATATTATCAATTATTAATCATTTCGAATATTATAATTATTTAAGTTATTATTAATCATTCTTAATGTAATTAAAACCCTAAAAAGGTATATTTAAATGAAAATTTTGCCTACTGATTATGTTCATAGTATAATTTATCCTATGTTATCCATAATGTAGAAATGAAAAGCAAAAATAAAAGCCTATGAATGCTATTTGAAACTTTGAAATGTCAGTGATTGGTATTTGAAACTATGAAATGTTATTTTGAAACAAGAAAAAAAAAAAGAAAATCTTAGTTAGTAAAATAAACGTTGTTTTTCACTTCCTCAAACAATCGAAAAATATTGTTTCAGGAAATGAAAAATGAAAAATAAATTAGATAAGAAATGAAGAGGAATGAAAAAAGAGTGTAAGAACATGAAGAAATTAGAAAGAAAAGATAAAAATTTGAAATTTCAAAATTTTTAAACTCTTCATTTAATTTTACAATCTATTTGATTAGAATCTGATAAATGATGAATCGATTTGATATGAGATATATATTCATTATCAGTTTGCAATATCTCATCTCTAACAGTTGCTATCACAATCTTTCTCTTTCCTTACCTTTTCGACTCAGAAGCATTTGAAATTTTATCAATTTGAGATGATTTATTCAAATAATTTCATAATTAATTTTCAACTCCTAATTTTCGATTTCTGATTCTAATGTAATCAAACAAATTTAAAATGGCCACATTTTCAGCTGTCTTCATTGATAGAAGAAAAAAAAAAGAGAAAGAATGATTAAGGAAATAAAAATTTAATATTTTTTTGGTTAAAGATAAAATGAATAATTAAGGATAGATAATGATTTTGTGTCATTATTTGAAGTTCAAAATTTTCTTTTGCTTTATTTTGTTTTATTTTATTTTTTTTTTGCCTCAACATCAAGATGAATTTTTGAATTTGCCAATCACATTTTGAATGAATTTAATGTTAGATTTTGAAAGTTAAAATGGAATTATCACAAAACTGATAAGAAATTTTAATATTTCTGAATACAAACAATGAAAAAGATTCGCTTTAATTTGTTCAAAAAAAATAAAACATTATTTTTAATTTCATATGCAAACATATGCTATCATTTTTCATCCCATATGTTTTGTTTTAGCAATTTTTTTTTTTGTTTCTGAAGTAAAACAAAAATGTTGATGATAATTATCAACAAGACAATGAATCAAGTAAAATGATGGATAAAGGAAAATAATAAAATCAAAAAAAGAGACATAATGATTTTTCAAAACAAAAAAAAAAGAAGTTCTTCCTTGTGATAATATTCATTGCAATCAATCTTTTTGGAAATAAGAAAACGAAAATGTTTATCAGAATGGTTTGATAATATAGATTCAAAATGATTACTGTAAAGCATTGAAGTGATATGAAATCACAACTAATTACACTCTTTGATTGATTCATTTCGTTTTTCAGTTTTTTTTTTTTCAATTTTATATTTATGAAATATTTTATCCATAAGTATTTCAATCAAAGAATAAAAAATTACTTTTTATCATTTATCGTTTCTCTTTTTCCTCAGAAATTTGTAACAATTTCATGTTGATTTCAACAACATTCATTTTTTCTATCAAATATTCAAAAAAAAAAAAATAAAATCTTATAGCATTTTATTTTTGGTATTGAAAAAATGATTTAAAAAAGAAAAAAAACGTTTTAAAGTTTACATAAAGTTAAAATAATTGCTTAAATTTCTAACTGTTCCATTAAAATTTGCTACTTTCAATAATTAATCAAATTGAAACATTCGTCCATATAAATAAAAAGGAAAAAATTTAAAAAGAAAAAATAAAACAAAACAATGTTTCTTTTAATTTTAAAGCATTGAATAATATTAGCATAACAAATATAATATGATGGAAGAGTATGATGTGAATGATAAACCTAACAAATTAATTTAAGAAGAAAAAAGAAACTTCCCAATTAATTATATTAAGAAGCAAATGTTAACATTTGATATAAATTCTTTCAAACAATCATTTATAATTCCAATAAGTATGACATTTGAGGATTATAAAAAAGAAATATATTTGTGGGAGGGATAAAAAAAAGAAAAAAAATTCTAACAGCAATAAATAAAATGTTAGCATTTAAACAAATATAAAGTAAAAAAAAGTTGAAATAATCGTAAATCATCAAGGTCAAACAATCTAATTATTGATAATTATCTAATTAAGGATAAGATTTTAAGAATAAAATTAAGAATAAGATAATTTGATTATTAGTAATGTAAACATAGTTCTTAGCAAGTTTCTCCATTATCGGATACTTTTCAATCGACATGTTAATCCATTCAGATAAACTACATTTCCTCAAAGAAAAAAAATTTCAAATTTCCTCAAAGAAAAAAAAATAAAATTTAGTAAATACTAAATCAATATGTGTAACAATGAAATTAATTCTATCAATGATTTATTTGTAGCTTATCTTCTTTTATCTTAGCGATTGAAAATTAACTTTTTTTTATTGGTTCATAATTAACACATCTGTTCATTGTGGTTATCATTATATCAACATGTTATATCACAATGGCTTTAAGCTGTTTTTATACTTAACCTATTGGTGGAAATGTAAAGAAATAAAATTAATTTTTATGCTAAGCGTCTAATTTCGAAGGTTCAAGTTTTCCCAAAATCCACTTATAGATTGACTGGGAATTGCTTTAGATATTCCAATCATTGAAATTATCTGACTGATTCATAATCACCAAGTTTTCTATATTATACATATGATACTGAAATTCCAATCGCATATCAATCGAATACAATCATTCTCTTACTCTTACATTTGGGACACTTTTACTGTCACATATGGGAAATATTTATTATCTGAATTATTTATGATTCAAGTATCTACGTTATAAAATATATGGAAATTTCTAAGATTATTATATTTTCACTTCTCGTCTTCTTTTTCTATCCCCAATTTTTAATTTAAATCCCTCAAAAATAGGTCGAAATGTTGTGGTAAACTTTTCAGATATCAAAAGAATGACTAATCTTCAAAATGTATCAGAAAAGAAAGATTTATACCAAAGAAACGTTGACATTTGCACTGCCAACTAATATGCTATTCAGCAAAAGTTGCATCAAATTCCTAATTACTTCCAGAACGAATTATAATACTTATCATGATGGATCAAAGACTTATTTGCGAGTTAATTTCATCCAGTTATACTAGTACATCACATGAGTTATATATTTATTTAAATTAAAACTAGTATATGAAAGTGAATTATCAATTTTCTTCTGCTCTTTTATTTACCTGTAAACATTTTGATGAAATCGATATATGACAAAGAGAAGATTGGAAGATCTGTGATCATAAATAGAAGATCTCACTTATTGTTATGTTCTCCATAATCGGACTTCACCTGTAAAGAGATGATACGATGCAATGTCAACAGCTAATGATGAACTTACTCTACCCCTCGTCCGTACTCTGAATATTGAGTTCCTGGTGATGATACATATGTGCTAAGTCTGAAGCTAAGCAAAAATAATGTATTTCAGTTTTCGAATCCATTCAAATCAGATAATATTGGCTGATTTTTGGTTTGTCACTGTAAAGTGTCAATTATGGAATAGCAAATGGATATATCAATTTTTATAAAATTATGCTACAATGTATGTCATTGCATTGACAACATTTTTGACATATCATTTAGCTTCTTTGTTTTGATTTAAAATATATCTGTTAAACAATAACAAAAATTTGAAAGAAAAGAAACGCAAAATGGGAACTTGAGAAAATGTCAAGGAAGCCAAGTAATAGTCATAGGATGATGTCCCATAATAATTGGGCTTCATTTTTTACATAATTCTCCAAAGAAGGGTAAGAAAAAAAATAATTTCTTTCTGTTTACTCTTTTATTCTATCTCTTTTTCTTAATAGTTAAAACAGTATTAATTGAAAGATTCTATTTCGCATTCATTTTATGTATTCCTTAGAATGGAAATTTAAAATTAATTGGGGTCAAAGGTGAAAAAACTCTGATTTTTCTATGAATATTTTACAAAAAATTAGTGCGATAACTGAATTACTGGAATTCTTTTTTGAAAAAATTGAAATTGAAAAAACTGAAATTCCTTTATTCACTTTTTGATAGCATTTATAAATTGCACTGTCACTCACCACTGACTTATTGTAGCGAAATTTCCGCTAATGCGTTTAATTTATCAAATGGATAAACTACGGTTAATACGCGAACACTCTTACCGTATGCTCCAAGACGATAATTCCATTTTCTCCCAAATAAACTTTTTAATGAAACATTTCATTTCATAATCGTTGAGATGTTTAACAATACTGACTATGTTCTCTGATATTTTATAGCTAATAAACAATTGGTAAATGGGTGGCATTTGGGATAACAAAAAGGAACCGATCTGTTCGTAACCTGTACCACCATGAACGGACAGTAACAGAAAGAAGAGATGTTGACCGATATCCATCTCATTTCCATCTTTTAATTTGTTTTCACTTTCGTCCCAAAATCAGAATTCAGGAATGATTATTTAAAAATGAAGATAATTATACCAGGTTTCATTTTTTTTTTTTTTACATAAATATATCACAAGGAAGAGTTACGTAAGGTTCAAAAGAAAGAGTAACGTAAACGAGTTTAATATTACATTTTTTGTAAAAATAGAGAAGACTGACGACACGAAAGGCAAAAAGAATTTTCAAATATCACATCCCCGGAAAATTTCGTGTCATTTTTTCCCTTCCACTCAATTGCTCATCCGATCATTACGAGTTAAACTCAATTTGAACTACTACAAGTATCGTAATTAAGTATTCATTTGGTATTTTATTCTTGATTCAATATATCATTTTTTATACAAGTAACAGTAAAAATATAAAAATTTTTAAAATCAAAAAGTAAAAATAAAGAAAAGAATTTTTGATTGCATCCGATATTTACTGAGTTCCGTAAATTTTCAAATATATTTCATTTTACCTCGATAAACCTAATTGAATTACTTGCAGAAATGAATTGAAATTGAGACGAAGAGTAAATGACTTAAATAAAATAATTCAAGTTGACATAACAAAAGTTTTTGGTAGAACGATTTGTTGAATCGGAAATAACTTCCAGCAACATATAAACTGATGAAATATTTTATTGTGGCACTGGCAATGACATATTAATTGTTCATATCAATTGTTACTTTCGGGTTTATAAAATTTTTCGATAATCAATGGAATCGACCATTCCAATAGCGATGATTTCAACAGTTCATTTTTCTTCTCCTTTTCGAATTTCAGAATTCTGCGACACAACCAGTTCAAGTACGCCTGATTGCATTACCCGTTATATCATGGCTAATTTACCTGGTGCGGTTCCCTAAATCCGTTATTTCCACTCTACGATTAAGATCATCACTGTAATGCTATCTAAAATGATACTTTTCATTAATGCTACCTAAAATTTCGATATTTCTGATTCCGTTGACACATCACATAATAGAACGGTTTTTTAAAAAAGGGCGAAGGGAACATTATTACAGGAGTTTACTATTGCTGTTAGGAATTTTAAAATAGTAATAGCAGTGGAATACCGTTGTTTAAGTGTTATCAGTTAATTGTTTTATGCTAATTTGCAATACGAGAAAGTTAAAGAAGATGGAAGATTCGATGTACTCAAAGTAATTGTTAATAATAAAAACTTTATGGTAGAACTACTTGAACCTTTATTAGAATGGTACCAAGAAAATAGAGAAACTTATTGGCAGCATCAGCTAATTTTGGATTGATTTTCATGATATAAATAATATGTTAAATGGAATTGATTTGTTATAATGAATTAATTTAAAGATTGACATTTCTTTCAAGGAAAGAACAAACGTCGCCCAATTAGTGGTAGCAGTCAATCAGATGGCGGTTACAGCAGCGAGCGGCATATACCGTAGTGCAGTGGCGACAATGGTTTGTTTT
>NW_018108580.1:0-10342 GCF_000183805.2 Loa loa
TAATAATAATAATTAGTAATAATAATAATAATAATAATAATAATAATAATAATAATAATAATAATAATAATAATAATAAACTGAAGGAAGTTTGAAAAGAGGTAGAAGACTTACAGAAGAAAAGATGCAATTAAACCAGGAAATAGCAAATCTTTCTCCAATTCCATGCCATATTTTATCGCTTCATTAATATCTCGATTAATAAAATGAGCCTAGAAATGTTTACTATGGTTGCGATGAGCATCAGAATAATGAATTACTGATACATGCAAATTTTAGCTAAGTAATTTTCACTTATCTTGTGTCCATCAAAATATTGTCAAGTCATGCAATTCACAAGGAAATTAATTACTTGATTATTACAAGAACTTAAAAATTGGTGACACTTACAGAAAAAAGACACCATAAGGAAAAAGAATGGTGCTCAGGTTTGAATTTGTCTTGAATTACTTCAATGTATTCTTTAAGTGAAGCAAGTGTGCAGGTGGAATGCTTGTTTACACCATCAATTAGTGCTATCTCCAGCACCGTATATTCTCTTAGCATGCTAAATATGAACGTGCTTTATTTCACTTTAGCGGAACATTAATTTCATCTTAATTAGCAAACACTGTTCTGAAACACAACTTTAATTTTTTTTTTTTTGGCTACACGACGCATGTGTGCAGTTTATATTGATATAGCAACGGGAATTGGAAGATCCAACACTGGAAAATAATATTCTGTTTTATCTGTTCAAGCCTATAAGGAACATAGCTATCGAAATCATAGTGGAACACAGTCAAGAAACGAGAACTGTACAAGTACGGAGTAGATTTGCGCAGTGTTTTTCGGTAACGTGGAATATGGTCGTACGATGTTTCAGGGAATCTCGTGATTTTGTATCCTCAGTTCTTTGAGCTAAGAACACACAGAATACATGGATATTTTAAAGTCCAGGATGACAAATAGTTGAAGCCTATTGAACTAACCCAGTGTGCAACGACAGCCTGTCAGCCTTAATGGCTCGATCACATAAGTTTTCGATGTTCTCCAACTTGACCAAATTCGATGCATTCGTCTCCACCCTATCTTCTAGCGTACCTCCCAAAAGTTGCAAGCGTAAGATTATTGTGAGTGCTGTTTGTGTATAAAACTGTGCTTGTTCTTTGGATGAAAACATGGATAAGTCGAGATTCCTTTAAAAAATATTGTATTTGGTGTAAGCCCACAAATGTTTAAAAACTGTAACAATGATATGATGTAAAAACGCTGATATTAAACTGATTCCGAAGAGAAAGAGATACTATTGAAAAGGACAGATTAAAGCATCATCTATAACTTTTCTTGGAAAAGTGCTCCATGTGCGACGCTTTGTGTTTTGCTAATACAACTTTTGCAAGAACGGATGAACGTATGGCCAGTCTACACAAGGAAGTGGTGCTTCGAAGTGCTAATCAGTTTGGAAAATAAAACGACTTTCTACTCCCTTGAATGTTGTAGGTGGCAGCTTAAGTTTTTGTATATCATTTATTTCATTTACTCAAAAGGTGATGGTGACAGAGCACGCGCTAAGCTCATGTATCGCATAAAAATTTGCTTTCGTCGAGGAATTGGCACCTTGTATTGATCAACTTCCCAAAGGACTATGAAAGTATCCAAATAATAATCAACCTAAAATTTGTGTTACTAACTCTTTTGCATCGAAGATTTTTGCTCTGATATAGATGAGAAATATACAGGGAAATTACCAGCTAATTGAACAATCATAAATGTTCAGTTTTGAACGCAGAATATAGTACATAGCCTTCATTCGTATTAGTAGCATCGAGAAAATAAAAATTTTGAGAATTAATTTTTTAAGATGACGTATTTGGGAAGCCTTCACCTCATTGTCATCAATTTGCGAATAAATTAACGAGAGCAGCAAAAATGCTTCAGATCTATAGATCCCTTGGCCTTCTGCATATGCATCACGTAGTGTATCAACAACCATACTGTGATATCCTCGAGCCGTTTGTTTCAAAGCATCCTTATAAGCACTGCAATGACATAATTACAAAGGGGGTGGGTGAAAGCGCAGTAATCCAAAAAACTTATTTAACACAATACACCACACACAAAAATTCTTGCTAATAAAATGCAAGCAAATTTTCATATAAGGAAAAAGGGAAAAAGTACCAAGGAATTTCCGCTAAATGAACTATCTGCAGAATTTTTGTGATTGAAAACAGAACTAAGGTGATTATCTGTATAAATACAAAAGTGAAAGATAATGCCGGATCAGGAAATTCTCTCGGAAGCGTTTGATGAGTGAGAAAGAAAAGATCCTGTTACAGTCTGTCAAGACTAAACAGTAGGAAATCAGCCTGGTGAAATGAATCAAGACTGCCATTCCAAAAGGTTATGTAAAATGTACTGTCATGTTACAGTCGAAAAACATTACATGAGTTGCCAATTCCGATGATCATTTTGTCCAAAATCTTTTCTGACTGAAACTGTTACAGTCACTGAGATAAGTTTTGAAATTAGACAAGTAAAATAAAAACTGCAAACCTTTCAACGAGTGTAGATTTATTCAGAGGATTTCTGTCTTCTTCACGAACAGATAATAAGTCTTCGAGTAGTATATCGTCACATGGACATAAAGCCCATAAATTTATCCAATCCGAAGTTAGGAAGGGCTTTTTAGCCCTCTGCTAAATTATGAAATTCCCTCAATTAAATAGCAATGCAATCAGGCGCAGCTTCTGAGTGCAATGAAATACTCAAAAATTTTGTTATGATGCAAATTGCACATTCCATGATCAGCTGACATCAGGATACCCTGCTAAATTTGGTAGTAAGAAGCGGTATGGCAATGGGATTGATTGCCTTTGCTGTTTCTGGCAAAAGGATTAAGCCAATAAGCAGCAATTAAACTCATACTGTTTGTATTAAATCTTCACCTTTTATTAATAAATTCCTATCTGTTTCATTTTCCAATTCTTTTTTCCTTCTTTTATCACTTTTATAAGGATTGCACGTTTTGGTACATATTCGGTAACTGCTACTATCCACAAAAAAAACTTTGGACAAAATTAAGATTATAATAGCCTTATGTGTGGGAACGACTGTTCCCTTCATGCCAGTAAGCAGTGCAGTGGCAATCTAAAACACATGCAGTGGACGCCCCAGCATTCCTAGGTATTCCAAAATTTCCAGTGACAACTCTAATTTGATATGTTATATTTAAAAGTAAGGTTTACTTTCTCCTTTTCTAACGACCATGCCATCTTCACTGTTTCATGAAAACAATAAATGGTATCGCTCACTTCCTCCTTTGCCACTGTCAAACGGTACTCCTTCATCAGTGCAGTAAATAACACAAAATCTAATAATGCTGTTAATATTTTAGCACCATTTTACTTCAGTATGGTAAGTGGAACAAAACTTGGCATTGAGACTTCAGGATGTAAAACCGAATAACGTTACAATAGCGCTAGATATATTCCGTAAGTTCAAGCAAATCCGAAAGACTCCCTTGTATTGGTCAGTAATGGCACAAAACACTGAAAATTTCCTATGATTGCTAAGGGCTGAACAAAATGGCATTGTGACCTTTCTCTAGTAGGGTGCAGTTAAAAATTAAAGATTGAAAGGATTCACTTTTGCAGAATGACGACAAAAAATTAAACTGACCTTTATAAGCTAATTTATAGTTATGACATTCATCGCGTAGAAGAACTGCTCGTCTTTTGTACCAAAAAGCATGAGCTGGATCATTCTCAATCAGCTGGTCGTAGCATTCAAAACATTTCGTAAGAAGACTCTGGAAAAGTTACATAATATAATTGGATAATGATTATTAGTAGGAAATGTTAATTTATCAGTTGTATACTAAATAATACCTGGTAGATGTTAGTTGATTTCATTCGAGAAAAAACTCAAAATCAAACTTCATGTCAGTGCAAGCTTATGATATCCCATCAATCCAGTTAAAATTTCAGTCTTACAATAATACCGGCGAAAAAAGACCATGTAATTTTAATAATTTTTCACGAAAATTCGCAAAAAAAGAGACTTGATTTCTTTCCATTGTATAGAGTATCCAGAAACAGATGCAGCATTTATCCTGATACACTCGCAGTATTTTCATATCTCTCCCAAATTCATCTGTTATATTCCCGTGCTCCCCTAATATCTTCATTGCACATAAAAAATCAGCATAAGCTCCATGAAAATCTTGTTCCAGAAATTTTTGATCACCTTTACAATGATAGTAAGCCGCTGATAACCTACACTCCTTTAGCTTTGCATCTAAAATATTTGGATTTATTTATTATTTTTACTGGAAATCGTTTGTATCCGAATTCTCATTTCCGCAGGACTGGTAGAATACAATCCATCCAGCACTCATTTATGTCCAAATTTTTTCAAAATTTGAAAAATACTTTTTAACACTGCAAAATGGAAAGGACCACTCCGTTAGTTTAAAAAAATTGTGCTTACACTATTGCTGTGCTAAATTGGTTTCAACGAATGGAAAAATGCTTTACTGAAATGTGAAAGATCAGCATATGATGTTGTGTTAGAGTTCTGTCTCACCTCTCAAAGCAAATTTCCTTAATCTTTTCGCTCCAATCTGTATTTTTGATTTCCTGCTCTCTTTTCATTTCTGATACGTGATAAAACATAGTTCTGTCCTACCTATGCTATTTCTGTGTGACAAAGTATCTATATTTACCATATCAAAAAATCAACGTTTTGCATTTTGAAGAGGCAATGCATTCATTTAACTTTCCAAATAGCTTGGATAGTTAGCTTTTTATTATGGTATTATTTCGTTAAAATTGTGGAATCAACTCATGTAGACCATCAACAAACGATGTGGTTTTCCAAGGACACGAAAAACAGTAGTTAACATCAAGATCGCTGAGATTTACAGTGATGGTTCCTGTGTTAATAATAGGTACCAAACACAACTGTAACTTCTATCTATTGCTACGAAAACGTTATAACGTCACAGGAAAAACACTATCTTACATTCGGCCGATGTTTCATTACAATTAACGCTTCCTCCTGGTGTTCTGCTGATATTTTCGATTCTGGAGTTACTCCATAACAAATTGGGGTTGCTCATAGGCCGTGATTCAACTCGTTTCCATAAATCCGCTGGTAATGTCTGCGCAACAGCGGCGCTTTTGCTTTTGCCCTTCTTTACTTTTTTGCGATTTTTCTTGCTTTTTCTAGCCATACTACCAAATCTGTAACAATGATTAGGTCCTATTGACTTTGATGGCACTTTCTTTCACCTTAAATAATTTCTCATCGAAAAAACGCGGACCGATAAGTATTTTAATGATAAAAACAATTTAGTATCCATTAACTCCAGTACACCAGATATTGATACCTTAACTTCTTCCATGCTTTCATGCCTCTTTCTAATGCAGATCTTACCGTTGTTTCAATTGCTTTCAAGTTTATATGTTGGTAATGCCAACTACTCCTGAAGTCATAAGTTTGCATCAGAAGTTTATTTCTCACTCAAGACTTGAATAAAAAAGAGGATAAATAACCAATGCCAAATTTTCAAATAATACAAAAAACTTGGCTCTCGACACCGCAACTTGGGACAATTGAATTTTCCTTATGACCAGCCTAATCAGTTAATGAGAATGGCTGATGCACAAAATGGATCTACTTGAAGCCCGCGTGAGAGAATACACTAGAGCAACTTTGTGCCGCAAAGACACCATAGATCATTCTGAACTTTTGAATAGTAAAATCACATGCAATTGGTAAATACTGTCACTCAACAAAGGAACGAATGCAGATTTTACAGAAATATTTTCATTGTTTACAGATGGAAGAATACAAATTCATTAAAGATATCGGAAAGGAAATTTCACAAACATATAAAATACATTAGAAAGAAAATGTGGATCGCGGATGAAAATGCGTTAATTGATCATACTGTAACATAGCAGTAGAACCCATGCACACGCTGTGATAACGATAAGGCAATGTAAATTCCAATGAGCTGAAGAGTGATCGCAAATTTTTTAATTATTATTGGTTCCACTTTTTAATCATTATTGGTTTTCGACTTTTGTTGTTGATTATTTCCTCATTCCAACAGAGGGTAGGGTAGAACAGAAAGGGAGAATTTAAGAACATCGATAAGGAAATGTCATAAAATAAATGATTGCAAAAGTTCAAACAAGTAGAAGTTGTGCAAGTCTTTTCTCTGATTTTTAATTTGAAACTTATTGAAAATTTATTAGTTTAAGATGAGTAAAATGAGCTATACCTGAAATGCTGCAAATGATATACCAACCGAGACAAATATGATCGTCTGGGCAGTTAGATAGCCTAATAGCTTTTCGTGACAACCCTAGAAATTCACAAAAAATACATGCGTAATAGAAGTTATCAATGGTGCATTATCCTAGGTGTAAATGAAAATATACTTCATTTCGCTATTGTATTTCACGATGATTTTGTAAATTTGGCAGATATTTCTATATCCTAAATTTTTCAGTTGAAAAAAAAGTGCAGCTGAAGCAACCGGAAAAATGAAGGCTGCTTTTTGGATAACCCACCAGTAACTTTAATAAATCGTTAAATCACCTAAAATCCTTCATGTTTATGCCATTCTGGATATACACATGATTATCTCCTAATGCAGCTCTCGTTATTTAAGCAGTTCTCATATTCTTGAGATCCATTTTCTTGCAATAGTGAGGTCTGTGATGTGTGAAAGGAGGAAGTTGCTAAAAAGTGAGGTGAAGAAAAACAAGTGTATAGGGAATGCGATCTATTTGGCAATACTCTTTGAATGAAAGAATAAAAAAGACGCAAAAGTGATCGACAAACTGTTAATCGTTAACGATTGCTCTTTGGACGACATGCACTACCAACCCAATCATAACATTACTTGAAACAAAAATTTTCTTAAATCAGAAGGTCCCTCCATCCTTCCCACTTTGCATATGTAGATCTGTAATAAAAAGTAATAGGATGTCGTGAAGGCGGAGAAGGGGGAACAAGTTTGATTACATTATGCGCTTAGTCAAGGCAACATCCTCTCCTTATCATTTGCCTGTGCTCATTTAACCAGTAAAGATCCGTGAAGCTTGTTTTATGCATCTTTGCGCTTGATCAACATCGAGCATCTGTCGTACACATCCAAGCATCTAGTATTGTTTCGAAATTTGCTGCACTATATTCAACAATATGCGACAAATCTTCCAAAATCAAAGCCGCTTGTTATCATGATCAACCTAATCAGCATATCTTAATATTTGGAATCCTTTGAACAAATAAGAATTTTATATATTTTATTCATCTTGCAGTAATATCCTTAGGGCAGCTCATGTTTACCTTTTCATATAGTCCTGCACAGCACGCCTTTCCTGATCACGCACAAAGTGAAAGACGTTTTCAGGTAGTAAGCACCCCATCTCTCTTCCCATTCTTCCTTGAGAGCTACCGATCACGGCACCTTTCCACGAGAAATTCTCTTCTACCAAGGAAGTGGAAAACCAGTGTGTTCAGCGTAAATGCATTCCTTTCCCTCTTCACAAAGGTCTGCCCTTCATCGCAATTATTCTTAACTAATAATCATGCTATAATTGTCTTTCCGGATTTGATTTTCTTGATGCTTCAAGCCCTGACTCTGACAATGTGGTTCAAGTGGCGTCTGTCTCTTTTTCACTGTGCTCTCAGTACGTTTACATGAGTCTAATTCACGTTCTAATTGTTTCCATCATCGTTTGACCAAACTGAGACATCAGTTATCACTAAGCTAATCCGTTACTGTAAGCCGGAACCTATGGAACTGTATAAATACTCTTTTCCACTTAAAAGCTATCGTAACGTGTTTCTGATGTTGAGTGTTCTGATGATCACTTTGGCATCACTATTAAGTAATTTTGAACCAGAAATAAGTTTTACAAGTTTTTTTAACCTGAAATAAGTTTTTTTTCCTTTTCTCTTTTTCCCAGAAATAAGCTTGAAAATTATGAAACTGAAGACAAACTATGAGATGGATTTTTCTGATAACAGAATTAGGAAGTGTTAGAATGCACTCTATCAACTGCAAGTAAAGACTACTTGTAATTTTATTTTAGGTTTAAAAACATTGTTTTTAGATTTAAAAAGGTTATAACTACACCTTTTTTAAACCTAAAATAAATTGTGAAAAAAGCACAAGCACCATACCTGAGTATTGACGGAACTATTGAAAGCAGAAGTATAGTAGTTATATGAGGTGCACATTGTATCAACTGGTTTTATGAACCAGGCTCTTGCTTCATGCATTTGTTTGCAGCACGACTGCGGTACAAATGATATGGTACCACGTTCTGTATTAGTTTTGTACCAAAACGAATCATAATAATTGTGAGGACCGGTGGCACCACAACACTGTTGCTGGAAGAATATGCCATTTGTAAGTACATCAACACACATATCTTTATCTTTGGTTAAGGGTGTTTGGAACTGAAGTCAGTTAATTTGCATTGAAACTGTTTAAGTTTTTAGAATAAACCATCGTCATAGGTATTCATTATTCATAATTTTGCCGAAATATTTTTTAGGTACACTTATCGATAGGGACAAATCACGACAAGCCTGTAATTTGCAAGGGGCTTCACAGAACAACATGAAAGTTATGGATTAAAAAATCATAAAGAATAAAACAACCGAAACAATGGTTTAATGACATGACAGCAAGCAAAGGAAGTGAGTGGTAACATCCCACTTCGAAGACGAAAGAAAGAATTAGTTAATTAGATAGCAGGAAATTCTTGAGCATAAATTATGCTATGATGTGGTAAAAGCAGTGGCAAAACCAAAAGCATATGGTAACGCATACACGCACGTATACATATAGACCGTTAATTATACGCTATACTTTTCAGTGTTCCCTTAAATTATTTGTATCTATTAACAAAGCTATGCGTCATTCAGCGACTTTTTAATATCCAACTTTTGACCGTTATTTAAACACAAAGCGACCATGTAACTTTGTAGCTTTGACCTATTGCAGGAAAATGGAGTATAAATTCTATTCCACAGGATATACAGAGGCACGATGGATAATCATTATCAAGAAAATGAAAGCATAGATACCCAAACACGAATACTGACTATTGTTACTTTGCTTCATTTAAACCATTCAATCCTATTTAGTGACCTGACTCGCAAATTTTGAGGTTTTGTGTAGTAAATAATCTTAATGGTTTATGTAAGTTGCAAAAATCCACCAGCAGGATTTCTAACAAAGCCGACGGCTTTTGCAAAAAAGTTTGAATTTTAGAATGTTATATCTGCCAAAAACTTATTCCAATTTGAAGTTTTAAAGTAAATTAGCTACAAATCTCTCGAAATACTGAATTCCTCCAGATATTTCAGTGATTCCGATAAACATCAGGAATCTCACTCGTAGCATTTTACTATCAGTTTTAGGATACCGTTTGATGTCTCCATAATTTATTAGCTTGAAACTGCTGACAACGTGCTGAACTTCGGGCAACGGGATTCATCGATGTTGCACCAGTCAACTGTACACAGCATGTATTTGGTACTATATCAAAACCAAACTGTAGTTGCTGTTGAATTAATTCAACACCTGTCCAGTATGATGTACGCCATCGACTGTTGCTCCAATCCCTGTAATCCACTGAACCACAACACTGCTCCTAAAAATCATTACAAATTAAGAAATCTCATATTCATATAGCATCTCAATATCAGTATCATCATCAATGTCAGTATCAGCATTCAATATCAGATAATTCACAGCTATTGAAATTCCAATGAACAAAATATAGCTAACATTAAACTGTAGTCTATCAATGAGCGACGTTACTCTGGCATTGTATCCGATACTTGGATTGATACCATAACTTTCTCTTATCAGCGATTGCAATTTCTGATCAAAATCACTTGTTAAGAACTAAAATTTTGTATAAGGGTCCTCATGAAAAATCGAATGGTACAATTCGGAAGTTCTTGGTCGTAGAGCATATTGAAAAGCAAATGAAGGATTTGCCAACGAAAGGTAAGATTTTCCGGGGCTTTCCCGGAAGACTTCAATCGATCCCTTCTCCTTCTGAATTTCCAAAAAAAATATGTTGATTTAGCATGTTAATATAAGGCGTACTGAAATAAAACTGCTCATCAGCAGTTATGAAAAGAAGCTTTGTAAATGCCAAAATAGCAAATAATAAGGAAAAAAAAATGACTGATGGCTGTGATTTTGAGTGGGAAATTTGAATGTTTCCATCTGCAATGATGAAGGGCAATAATACAACGACACTTCATAACGTACCATATAACATTTCACCTTTTCAAACGCATTAAACTTTTACATTAA
>NW_018108580.1:10874-12840 GCF_000183805.2 Loa loa
AAAAAAAAAAAAAAGAAAAAAAAACAGGAATTAATAAAACAACGAGCGGTATGCATGCAAATAAGGGATTGAAACATGGGCATAATTAGATTAAATCCTTCTAAGCATTACATGAATAGAGATATGGACTGGAATAGATTGAAAACTCATATTACTCTTGATTGACAATATTCCACATCTCTGATAACTAATATCACACACTTATTTTTATCTCCGGTATTACATACTTATTTTATATCAGTCTTCGTACATTTCCAAGAGTTCCATATATTTTTCAATTTTTACAAGAAAAAGACAAAACAAAAACATAGAAGACCGTTTCTCGCAAAATTCGGCCGCTGAAGTAATTTGAACCTAGCGGTAGTGTTACTGCAAGTACTAAATTAATAGAAGCCAAATTTAAGTAAAAGTTACATAATACTGGATGATATCGATGAGTGATGTGACCCAATAAAGACGATAGTACCGATCGTGTGTTAACTTTGTTAAATACGCACTAAGTTTATTGCCAACAAACTGCAATTTACACCTCATTAGATGTACATATAACAGTGCCAAACTTTAATCGATGATATTAAAAGTTACCAACCTTATTACGGTAGAACAGTGCCAGGCAAGCGATTGTTATATTAACGAAAAATAATACGAGTAAACAGATCACAAACTGAAAAGATTCCGTACAGTCAGTACTCAGATATATTTCTAAATTATCACTGAAATATAATACAGGATTATCGGTTCTCACAGAAATACACTAAAACTTTTCAAATTATAGAAGCGTTTTATCTGATCTCCAGTTGAAGTTATATAGATTCATGTTAAAACATTAAATCAAGTTCAACGGTTTTGCAAAATATTTACCATCCAAAAATCAAGACTACTTATTTGTTTCGCAAATAAATTTTAAATTAAAAGAAGGAAAACGAACGGTGATGAGCAAGCATAACGATTTTTTTATCGCACCACAACAACCAATAAAGCCGATTATCATTGTAACAGAACCAGTAACAAGAGCCAGATAACTGGCCGCACGAAGTAATGGATCATCCTCCGAGAAATCGACCAGGTCAAGGACATAATTACGCCTTGGATCTAACAGTGTCCATAGCGACAAAAATATCAGTGCCAATCCAGTAAGCTGTAATTTTGGTAAAACGTAAACTGAGCAAAAATTGAAAAATTGAAAATTGAAAATAGCACACTCACGACCGAATGAGCAAATCAATCACAAAATAATAACAGTTATGCAAATTTTTAAGGTGCGGTATTGATCATAGGGTCAACAAAGTCAAATTCCAGTGTTTTATAAACAGTGCGCTAGCACAGTATCGACTGAACGAGGTAAACAACAGGTAGTCCTTAATTGTCTTCTAGGTAATAATCTATTAAAAACCAAACATTGCGAATATTACTGGAAGCCATCTTTTAAAGATTCTAATTATTGTTTTCTAATTCACCGTTCAAGGTAATTTACCCAAAAGAAGACGGTATAGAGAAGTACGCATAACTGTGCACATTGGCCATTTCTTTCTTCACTCATTATGCAGATATTCATTCATTTATTCACTTCGATCCTCAAGCTACGATAAAGCGACCCATTGTTGACAACAATCCAACTTCTCATGAATGGATTGAAGATGACCTGAAAAAAACTATTAATCCATTCATCGGTTATAGCCAGTGAACGGACGAGAACATTTTAAGAAACGCTGGATACAGCTGAATGTTTGTTAAGATGAACACGTTGGATTTGCAACAGATGCTTGCATTTAAGCTTACTCTTCCGAAATGAACTATGCAGACTTTTGCTATGAATATTACCATGTTTTTGTGAAGTTGCTTCCATGAACAGTGGAAAAAAAGCTTCCTGATTTCGGTGCAAGAATGACAAAGGTTGGAGGGTGTCGAAGTGTGACTATATATATATATATATATATATATATATATATATATATATATATATATA
>NW_018108580.1:13360-16468 GCF_000183805.2 Loa loa
CCTACATTCACCTTTTTATTGAGAATTACAAGAGAAGCGAAAATAAATTATTTATTCATCCGAAATACTATAACTACTAAAAAATGTTTAAACTCGAAGTTGAAGCGAACAGTATGGTCCTCTTATGACGGGGATTACTAACATTTAAAGCGCGGAAAGTTCGAACATTATATTGTCATAGAATAGACATTTCCTACTTTTAGATAGTTCTTATGTAGACAAATTTTCAATAATTATCACGTACTGCACTAAAAATCTTAATTATCATGCTGAAAAAATCGAAATCGAATTCATCATAAGCGTAGCTCCATCGGACTATAGAACGTTTATAGCATCTCCATCGGACTATAGAATAGCAATGTTTATGGCATTTCGAAATAATTCAGAGTAGTATGCTTAAGTGTACATGCAGTAATAATAAGGAAATGAGAAAATAAATCAGATGCGTTTCATTCGAATATTTGTAAATCTTTAGATTATCACAGAGTTCAAATATAAACAAAGATTATATTCACATACACTTTATGAGATTATACACTGCTTGTTTGCAGTAATTTGGTGGAGCTGTTTGTCGGCTTCATCAGTACTGTTCATCGAAATTTCGTAATCGTCATTCATAACATCCACATATTTCTGATGTAAAAGAATTCAAAATGACGCATCAAAACTTTCGTCCTAATATCAACGTATTCTCACTAATTAAAGCATATTCCAGAAATAAGCAGGAAGGAAAGACCTGACTACTTGCTTGTATAGATTTTTGGTAATCACGCAAGTGCGTAAGTGATCAAGCCTAATCGTAATAAAATTTAAAAAAAAATGATACGAACAAGAAACTCTAATGCGATAAGAAATTATATCATTCACCCCGCAAAACGAACGCCGCTGATAACGAAGCTGAAAAAAGTGAGATGAAAAATAAAAGGTACTTTTATTCGTTCCGCTGCAGATAACCAGCTGGAAACTTTACGTTGTAATTTGATGGAACGTTCTGTTCCACGATTTTCATTGCTTAAAACATGCATTGCACTTTCAATTGCTAGTGTATACTTCGATAATGCGGCATTCCACTGTTCCTGACGCTCCAAATCATATGCCGTGTGTGCTACTAACTCAGCAGCACGGACCTAAAAATAAACATGAATTTCGGGAAGTGTTTTGATTTCCGATAAAAATGTTAGACATTTAATCAAATATTGATTTGAAACATCTCAAAACAACATGGCTTCATCTATAGACCGAGTTTAAAAGAAGAAAGAAGCTTGAAAAGTCAGAAAAAACTGACGAGACCCCAATTTATCGCCAAACAAAATATACCTGAGGCCAATCATCCCATTCTACCTGATCAAGTGATTGCGATAAAGGGAGTTCCATAATAACAGGCCGCAGACGTTCCTTCATGTTTTCAGCATGTTCTAGGTATGCTTTAATTTTTTCGCGAAATTTCACTTTCTCTTCACCCTCATCGAATAATTCCAAACAACGAATGTAGGTTTGCACGGCATTTGATAATAATTTTATCGCTTCAACTAGATTCTGTGAAGAAATGATTCAAAGGACAATATAAATGACAAAGAATTCTGTCTATTTGAATCCACTTTTTGATGGTAGCTCTTCTGGTGATTTTATATATACTTTTTTATCCACGGCTGCAAAAGAATTTTCCACCATTGTATCTCCGTCCCAGAGTAGCGAAAAACTTCACCTTCCAAGCTACAATTTCCCTAACATATATCAGTATTACTGATTAGCTATTATTCGGAAGTATGGTCCTTAATGAAAAAATTTCAATACGAAAAAAAAAAACACACATCTTCAGATTCAGCTTGCTGCGACTTCATAACATAACTGTTAGCTTTATCCAGCTCAGCGGATGAAGACAATTTCGTGAGATCCACAAACGGATGCGTGAAAAGCCGTTCAAACGTAATGCGTTCATGAGGATTACGAACGAGCAGAGCTATAAGTTAATGCATATACAGTACTCAGAGAAGTACTATAAATATACTGATAATTTTCATATAAAACTACACCTTGTAAAAGATTAAGACAAACAGACGAGAGGTGCACATTCGTCGGGTAATTTATGGACTGTTGTGACAAAATTTGTACCACGAGTTCGCTGTATGTGTGAGCAGTAAATGGCGGTATGCCATATAAACATTCATACAGAATAACACCGCATGACCTGTAATGCACGAATTTGAAATTTTCAGATTACGATTTTTTTTTTATATAGCATAATACCTGAAAGAATTATGCCTTCAAAATTAAAAAAAAAAGGAAGAAAACTTGACCACAAGTCGACACGACTGTCATATGGTTCTCGGCAAAAAATTTCAGGTGCCATGTAAAGAGGCGAACCCCGAAATGATGACGCCTGTTCATTCTTCTTCAAGTACTGCGAAAGACCAAAGTCCGATACCTGTGGTGACTTATTTCAAGAAAAAGTTCTAGTATTTTTATTTTAAACAACCTTGACAGAAGGTTTTAAACAAACCGAAACTATGGACTCCAACCCAATTAGATAGATAGATAGGTAAATCGATAGACAGACAAACAAATAGTCGCTGATACCACGAAAACAAAGAAATAGTAATACCTTTCGTTGAGAACTGACATCGTTGTATTATATGTGTTCATCATATTAGTTTGTATGTTGTTTCTAGTTTCAAGATGTAAATCAACTCAAAGAATCTCTGGCCAATGTCGGTATATTGTAAAGGATCTCAAGTCAACCTGCGGTAAAACGATTCTAACTTCTCTGGTTGCTGTAGACAAAATCTCACTACATAGGGATATCTAAACCTTGCACGCAACAGGGTAACATTTTTTTTTTCTTTTTTTTTATTCGCCAAATTGTGTCTTTGAAATTTATCATATGATGACGTTTTGCAACTTACCACCATGCGCCAATTTATATTTTGTAATTCTTAATGATTTTGCAACGTTAACATTGTTTCTTCTCTCAAACATTCAGTTTCCAAATTTGATGTTCTATTATTCAAGTGTAAGAAGCAAAGAAAATTATAGAAATCGACAGGAAGAAACAGAACCATATTTGGTTCTGTATAGGCAGAATTAATCCCCTCAATATTTGTCACAATC
>NW_018108580.1:16693-23853 GCF_000183805.2 Loa loa
TATATATATATATATATATATATATATATATATATATATATATATATATATATATATATATATATATATATATATATATATATATATATATTGAGCCACGTAACACACAAATTTCCAAATTCTAATCAGTTTTTGTTTTAACTAACTTTGACACAAGGCTTGTGTTGGTTAGTAAGTAAAATATTTTGTGGTTTCAAGTCCATATGCGCTACATTCATTGCTCGCATATACTGGATTGCCGAGGCTAATTGACGAAAAAAACGACGCGTGACAGCTTCTGGCACTGAACCATAATGTTTGATGAACGAACCCAAATCGCCACCACCACAGTATTCCATAATGAGATATATATTGTTCCGATCCCATTGAAAATCATACAAACGAACTATATTTCTGAATATTTATAAACATTTCGGAATCTCTAAACGTTTTGCTTCATACATTATTCAACAGTAAATTCAACTTTTTTTGCTACCTTGGACCCTCACAATTTCACTTTTCTTCAACAGAAATGGGGGAAAACTATTATCTCTTTGGATTAGTCTTTTCAATCTGAACCAAAAATATGAAGGAATGCCTGTGTTTTAAATTTTTTAAGATCCTTATTTCCGAAACGACACAATCAGAGCTGAGTTTTGAAGCATTTGCAGCCTGCATACTCATAACTTTAACTGCTACAGTGGTGCGCACACCATTATTGTCAGGAGACGCAGATACCGCTTTGAAAACGGAAGAGAATGTACCACTTCCAACTCTGCAGCAGAGTAAAAAAAAATGACAGGAAAGTGTAACTAACTGGAAAGTACAGGAACATTATAGGGCATTTTGACACAATTTGAAATCAATAAAATGCATTCTCAAATAAGAAGTCGAAAATGTAGGATAAGAGAGTATAAAATTCGTTACCTCTCACAAATACTGCATCCAGCAATGGTGCTTGGAATGTTGCACAACTGATTACTACCATTTGGCATAATTCAGCAATAATGTTAAGCTTTTTATGGTTAAAACATCTGAAACTAATAAAAGTCGACAACTTATACGCTTCCCAAGCTTCTAATTCAAATGGAACTAATTGAACAACAACATTTTATAAGCTGGGAAACTCACAGATTTATAAGCTAGAAAAGTCCTACAACTAGTATAAGTGGATGGCACGAGGAATGTGCATGATGTATTAAGGAAAAAAGGAGAAAACAATACTTTAATCCAGAAGTAAACATGATGGAATGTTTCAGTTTAATCAATGAGCAGATCTGTGGAAATATCAGAACCGATAAATCGACGCCATTCACGTATCTCCCATTATTTCACCCATGTCACAATAATGTCTAGATTCATCATCAGGCCATATCCTTATCAATTTCCTTCCTTAATTGTACTTATCCTGACATTAGCATCCCGAACTTCCATCCTGACCATACTAGCACAACTCCCCATCCCCCTCACTTCCCTGAATCTCTGCCACATCTTAAACGACTGCTACCAATGAAGCTTCAGCTTACAATGGTGACCATTACGTCACACCAGTTTACGTCACACCAGTTGCTTCGTTATGAAACATTGAAATCGCACTGGCAACAATGCTTGCAGGAATATGTGGACATGAAGGCCGTCTTTAACATCTATAAAAACAGGAAATGGAATGAAATGTATGAAGAGAGGGTATCTGGATTTGAAGCTCATTCTGGAAATGCAATAATGTCCGGTGTCAGCGACTGATTCTCTTCAACTGTCGCTCTTTATGCAAATGTTCTTTTTTTTCTTTGCAAATTATAATTCGTAGATGAATTAATGTTGCTTCGAAAGGTTTTCAGATAATGCTCACCTCGCAGCACTCTCTCATTTATATTTCACTGGAGCTAAACCAAAGAAATCAAATCTTAATTTTTTGATATTATAAGGAAAGGCATTTGAAATCAGTTCGCATCCGTTGTTATCAGCGATATAAAGGCAACTTGAATATAGCTCGATTACTGTGTAAGAGATTTATCAGTAATGGCAGTTCAGTAAAAAGCGCGAATGGGGCAGAGAATTCACCACAGATTGTTGAGTACAATACAACGCATCTTTTGCACTATTCAGTTTGGCGATGTGATGTTGCGCACGAATATGGTGTAATAAGTGCGAGGCCAGTGAAAAGAGTGTTAGTGTATGGTAGGCAGTCGACGACCTCCCGTATATTCCGATCTATTCAAAATCAAAATTGAAGCAGTAAACAGAATTGCATTTGCAGTTAGCAAGCGTGCTTGAGGATGCGAGAGGTAAAGAGGGAAATGAGATAAACATTTCAGGGTCATTGCGGAACATATTCCTTGAAGATTAGCACGAGTAGAGAAGACTGGATGGTTGTATGAAACGGATATCTCCATTTTTCTAGTCCTATTCGGGTTGTATGTTGCGTTTGGGTAGTATTTCAGTAGATACCGGAAATGTGACTCTAACTTGGCTGAACATTGGGTCACCTACAAGGTTGGGTTCATTTTGCTTGACTTCCCAAAGCACTGCTTGCCCAGTGCAGTGAAATCCCTTATTTTAACCCATATGGTATCATACACGATGATAAGATGTCCTTTCTCTCTCTAAACAGAGACAGGCGTTCGCAGATTTAAAAAAAATGGAGAAACATGTTCAAGTTATCTTATGGTGTTGTGCCACTATGATCTGATTTCCAAATTTGCACTTTGCTGATATGTTACTTGAAGTTACCTACTTATCATTCGATGGGAATAACGCTCTCTGAATCAAAACGGATCCCATGTGCCTCTCGTAATTTGCGTCTCTGTTTGCCAAATGGCAACTTGGGAACTTCATATAGCAGTTAGTGCTGGTTGTTTATTCGGCATTTTTTGTTTTTTTAATAGCGATAGTTTGTGTGGCAAAACCTTTGTAATATATTTTCCTTTTTTAACACTTATTCGAGAGCTGATTCAGTTCATTTTTCTACAACCCAAAAATCTGGCCACTCTATCTCACCGATATGCCTTTTCTTTCCAGTATTCACAACTACCAGGAATATTACGAGTGTTTTTGGTCATATATAAATTAAAACTAGACTGTGCTGCATAATTCAAATTAGTAAAGAAAGTACGAACTCTTTT
Organism: Loa loa; assembly: GCF_000183805.2. Lineage (NCBI taxonomy): Eukaryota > Metazoa > Nematoda > Chromadorea > Rhabditida > Onchocercidae > Loa > Loa loa. The sequence continues at coordinate 19,795 of NW_018108580.1, forward strand.
ATTAAACTAGAAACGTCAACCATTTCCCTGTTTTGTAAAATATGAAAAACCAGTTTTGTCGTAACCCCACTCGTAATTATCCGCAGCTGCTCTGTCAAAAATATGAGAGAAATAAAACCTTCAAAGGACATTCGAATTCCCACGTACCACATAAAGGTAAGGAACACTGATAGCTTTTACATTCAATTTTCGATTTCAAGAAATGGAAGGAATCCATATCCAGAAATTTCCGATCAGGAATATTTTCGTCGAGCTTTAGTAATGATCAAAAAACTAATTGATTGAGAAATTTTCTTTGGGAGATGAAATGTAAAAGCGTCAGCAGTTTACTGAAGGGTGATCAGAGCCATGAGTTCAATCACCAACCTTCTATAAATCGGTCTTTTCCAGTCACTTTTGAATATCTTGAAGTTGACATAAGTGTTTCTTACCTCATTTAATTACCGAACTAGAAGCAATGATACTGCGAATTGCTTCCAGATATACTTAAGTTCTGCAATTAAGTAAGAAACAGCTGATGGAATGCAAGAAAAAGGGGAAGTGAAGGTAGTCAGCAAGTACCCAGAGCACTTGATAGTGCGAAATAATATCACTGGTAACCGAGGTTCAATAGACCATTATATATTTAACACGAATGTTATATTCGAAACATCTCGCCGGATGTTAGAGAAGGAAATTATTAGTACAGTTCTGATAACACAATGAATCGATCAGGGTCACCCAGTTATGATGACATTATTATGACCCTATGAAGTGAATTAGTAAGCTACTCATTCAGTATCAAGAATTATAAACAGCGTAAAAAAATAATGCGAGAAAAGTAATCAGATTAGGTCGTGCTCCATCAATTTGAGAAAAAAATGACTACTGAGTGTCATTAAAAGCATGAGTTCAAGTTCAAGTTATATATTTCAAGGTGCGCAAGGTGTCTCATCTTTCCCCATTCCCTCTTCCTACATCATAGAAATGTAAATAAATAAAAGATACAGGTAGTTTAGTAGATTCTTTATTTATGTTATACTGGAGAGTTGCAAGAGTGTGAGTTGCGCTTGCGCCTTCCAATAATATCATGCAGCATTGGAAGCAACCATATCGCTTGTCGGTGCAGTAAGCTAACTTGTTTCTTACAGTCATGTCTAGGAAGAACATGCAGAACGTCTTCATAGAAAAATATTCTCGGCCGGGCAGTATTATCGATTGGGTGTTGTTCAGGAACCGAAATAAGTAAGAACAAGATAGGACTAGATTGTTCGCTTAGCATTTGTTGTAAATGGCTATTCTGAAAGAATAGTTGGGAGGGTTGTCAGGAGATGGAAGATGGATGACAGTTGTGATGTCAAGCAAATTTTGCTAGTCCATTGTTGGGGTCAACATAACATGCTTTTAACTTGCATTTCTAACTCGTCAGTGCGCTCCGGCTGATGACAAGTGGAGACAAAAGGGGGGATACCGCTGTAATACCAATCGCGTTTGAGTATTGAAGCTTTATGGAAAGAAGCAGGAGGAGTGGATGGGCAAGTCTAGTTAGGTCCCCCGATATTGCTTAAAGTCCCACCTCCATACTATTTATATACAAGGAGGAGACAATGCAGGCTCGTCGGACCAGGTGATTTATTACGTCCATACAGGCGTGTCACCTTTGTTTCTTACAAAAGAAAATGACGGCGCTAACTGCTTCTTTGTTATCTTCTTCATCTGAATCCTCTCCATCTTCCTTACTCTTTCATTGTTTTCCTCATTGCATCTGGTATGATTAGGGCGTAGCTCTCGCAAAATATTCTCAATTTATCCATCTAGATTCGTGGTATAAGAATTGTAGGGACAAAGGAAGATAAAAGGGAAGCAATTGGAATACGGGGAAGAGGTGGGGAAGGTGTCTGAATGCGATATACAGGATAATATACATCGTATCTAGTACTCTTTCGTTTGTTTCAGGTTTAAGTTTGATCAAGAAATGTTCGAAGAAAGATAAAGCAGATAGGATGCAAGCGCAGAGTGATAGAAATTCTGATAACGGTGCTTATACTATCAGCAATGATCCGAATGGGGATAACGTGGGAAGCTCTGATGAGGTCGCACGTTGCCGTTGATTCCGTTTACATGCATAATTTAACACTGAAACAGACTGTATCCGTGCATCTCATTCATCAATCTCCTAATGAAACACTTAACGGATGGGTTTTCATTTCAGAAATTTGTATGAAACTCCCAATGTGCGATCACTCAGCACATCAACAACAGTTTTCTGTCTCTTGTCGTCTTTTTGCTGAGCAACTTTTGAGAAATTTAGTGGGGAAATAATTTCCTGGCTCACTTCATTTCTCATTTGCGGAGGCTTAATCAGCGGATGAATAAAATAAAACAGTCTTACGCCAACTTTATGAGCATCTACCAAATGACGTAAACTCAATAGCTTATGACTTGCAGCCTTGCAATTACCAGGAGCCAAGTTTCACTGGAAGATGGTACGGTTCTGTGGTCTTTGATATATTGAATAGAAACTTTTCTTAGTTGACAGTCTTGCACTCTCTAAAGTATTCGTCTTCAATAGTTTCAAAAACATGTGTCGAGCTTTTTGAACATGCTACCGTTCTCGATGATTCATGCCATTTCTAGAATGAAGAATGCAGCTCGGCTTCCCTCGTTGAAGAACTGGAAAAGAAGTATTTATGTGATGTGGACATCGATGAATCGATTATCCTTCTGAAGTCCATGGTTAGTATTCCGAAACGGATATATTTTTATTTAATTACCGTGACTGTTGGCTATAAAAAGGCAGAAGTTTAATCAATTGGTTAGTTGAATTTATCTAGTAATTCGTTTACTTTGCTTTTTTGGACTTTTCACGCACTTCCTGAAGTCATCATTATATAAAATTCAGAAGTAGAATGTTTGTGCTCACTTTCCACCCAAATTTAGACAGGTACAAGTCCATGTAAGCTGGCTAGTGAACATACTCTTTTGCTGCTTGTACTCAATCACAAATACATTGATCGAATCGGTGATAAGGTTCAATTTCTGTCAATCTGCAGATATGCTCGTGAGGTAAGTCACAGCTCAGATTCCTTGTCAATGATTCCACTAACTAGGATTTAAATTTTTCTTTGCTCTTCATTTACATATTTAGGTAGATTTGGCTTGGAACAGGATCTCATCATGGGAAGAAATCACTGCCATTTTTTCTTTACCCAGACTGGAGGTATTAAACTTGGGATATAATCCACTACAGTCATCTTTGACAGTATCAAGCTTTCCACTTGCCGTGAATTTGGAGTTATTTATATTAAATGGAACGGATTTACCGATGTCAACAGTGCGGAAATTGTTAAATAAAATGCCGAAATTGAAAGAATTACATCTGTCAGAAAACAGGTACCATGTTACTTCATTTCTTCGGTATTACTGGTGCTTTTTTACAGCATTCTTTTGGCTGCCGTGTAATTACATTCAGAGTTTAAAGGAATGTCACAAATTTTTTCAGAAACCTAGAGAATCGTTTTGATGTTAACGACGAAGTCATGTCAGAATCATTGGAATCCTTGCATGTGAGCAGATGTGATATCGAGCAATGGGAAACAGTCACTTCTTTATGGAGGTTCTTTCCGAATTTGGTGTCGTTGTCTCTATGTGAAAATCCTATTCGCTGTTGTAAATTGGAAGTAGGTGTTTGCAAGTCTTTTTCTAATGCTGTGAAGCTCGTTCCGTGAAGATTAATGTGTTATAATGCGCCGAGTCTCATTTCCTATCGCGGAACACTCACATTTCAACAAACTCTTTTCTTCTGTAGGCCCAAAAAGATCTTCAACAAGGAAGGCTTGTCCGGAGCACTCACAAGGGATAAAGTGTAACGTGCACAAAGGTGCAAAATGTTCAAACCTATAGGTTAATTAACCACAGCTCGTTTAAGCTCCTTTTTTGGAATCTGGAAACTCCTTTTTTCTCTATCTTCCAAGTGACGGTATTACTAACTACTCTGCACTGATTTATATGTATATATATATATATATATGTATATATATATATATATATATATATATATATATATTATTTATTTTATTA
>NW_018108580.1:24067-57657 GCF_000183805.2 Loa loa
ATAATCTTAATTGTTGAATGGTGTTCGTCGATTAATTAACAATGTCTGATCGATAACTGGAGTTCCATTGAACGTTTGGCGAATATAAATACCTTACAAGATTTGCGGATCATCGCAATTCCTTTATGGAAAGATTATGCAAATGACGAACATTTCCATCTGGTCGTTGGGCGCATTCCGCAATTGAAGTTTCTAAACGGATCAGTTATATCGGCTGAGCAAAGGGAACAGTCCGAAAGATTTCTCATAAGGTTCTTTTCTTCTTCCATTGCATTATAATGCTGCTTAGTTCCTTTTACAGTTTCCTCTGAAGTTGAATGCGCTACAGTGACACTTAGCTCCTTTTGTGCATAAACGTTTGGTGGATGATGTGAGATCAGAAGCAGTCTTATCCAACAACTCCGAATCTTGAACTGTCTTCATCCTTTCCTTCATTTCTTATTTGAAGCCCAAGTTTCGATGGAATTTGTGGTAATTAACAAACGAAAAACACGCATCTACATTCATAAAATTGGTCACATTCTGTAGATTGTTACTAGTTGTTGTTTATCATCATCACCATCATGATACAACTAAACACATAAATGAATAAATAAATGGATCAGTTAATTAATTGACCAATTAATTAGTTGACGAATGAATAAATAATAAACAAGTAAATAAATAAATATGTATATATCACCAAATTACTTAGCTGCTAAGCATACTTAATTTTTTAACAACATATTGATGAAAAGTAATTTAGATGTTTGAGGTATTTTTTTGTGTGACTTTAGATTTGGATATAATGTGACATATCTTTTGAAGTAGTGCTGAAGTGAGCTCCGAAGAACTGGATATTTTATAAGTCAGTTAATAAGTCGGATTCTATAGTGATGGCTGTATATCTTGTTTTAGGTACTATGATGTCCGTGAAACTAAGCCGAAAATATTTGCTAGATTAGTTGAACAACATGGACATGTGGAACAGCTATGTAGAGTTGATATGACTCCGAAGAAATATGCTATTATTGCTGTGATATGCGAAGAAACTGGGTGATCAAAATTGTTTTCGCTTGATTGTTCTATAATCACCTGTCTTCAACAGTTTTTGAGGGAGCCTTTTTCACTTCCTTGGAATTCTCTCTCTCTCTCGAGAATTTATTTTATTTTTTTCAGATACAATGCAAGTCTGAAAATACGTTTAACTCAAACAGTCTCTTGTCTAATGCACATGCTTGAAAAGTTAACAAGAATTCCTGTGAAACGTATGCGGCTGTTTTACATAAACAATGGTAATCCATTCCCAGATGAGTTACGTTTCCCAAGTCAAATGCTTCAGGCGTTGCATATCGAAGATGGTGATAAGATCTGTGTTCAGGTATGACTGTTACTTAACTTATTATAATTGTTGTTTTGATAATATTTAACTCTCAGAAGTTGCGAAAATTTCCGATTAATAACCAAATTAGTGCGGAGAGAAATTAGGAACGTTAGTTTTATTAAAGAATTAAGGAAGTGAGGTCTTTTCGCAGTTTACTGTTGCATTATTCTTAGTCATTGCCTGCTGAGAATTTTGTGATCTTATTCCTCATTGTTGATCGCGCAGCTGTACTTTGGAGTCATTTGCTGCTAAATTCGGCGAGCAGTAAGACATTTTTATCGCTACAGCTTAATTATTTGATATAATTTGTTACGTCATTTTCCTTCTGGGATGCAGCTCACATTCTTTCTGGAACCGTCTGTTTATCGTTTCCTTTATTCGTTTCATGTTCATCGTCCAGACTGTAGGATTAACTGTCGGATCGATGGATGAATTTCAGTCGCCTAACATTTTATAGCAAATTTTTCACTTGTAGTAAACTTTTTTTTCTGTTACTGATGTAACACGCTTCTCAGGAACATGCAACAACATCTAAATATTGGTAATCATGTTTTTGCAATAATTGTTTTCAGTCGAAAATGGTGGTTAGTAGAAAGGAATGTATCGCAAAGTGATGGTTTTGCACGGTGAAAACTGGCGATTGTGCTGTTCCCTTTCTACTAACTCGCTTTGTACAGTTACTTTGTAATATGTTGAAAAACATTCATTCTTCATTTTTATATATCTGACCTCAGTCGCACAGCAACCGATGCTTCTTATGATATCTCCATGAAAATGTTCTGATGAATTGGAGTTTTAAGGTGATTATTTTAACTTTTGCAATATTTTCGAAATCTTTCATGTCAGTTTTTTAAGGTAGGAAGTGAATAAAGCTGAAAAGCATGATTTTTATACGGAACCATTTTACTACATTATTTTGATTACACTTTGTAATTAGAATTACGGGTTTAATAATTTCAAGAAGTAATGTGTTTCGCAGTTGAATTCTTTTACCAGTTCTTTCTAGTCTTAGCTAATATGTTGTATATTTTGAAATGTTGCATTACTGTTAGTATTGGAGAATCAAGATAAATGTTGTATTTGAATTTTGAACACTACATTAGAAGTGCGGCAGAAAAAATGTTCATGGAATAAGGAGGTATCTGTGCTTATCGTGTAGTCATATTAGTTTTATTGAGAATATTGCACTGAGACCTCAGTAGCTTTAAATCGAGGGCGGTTAAGAGGTGTTTCAATTAGGTTTACGAGGAGTTTTCGAAATTTTCCCAATTAACTGAACTTTTATATTCTATCATCGAGATTTTGGGGTGCTTCTATAATTAAATGAGTTATTGTGGTTGTTGCTTATTCGTTGGTGGCAAACTGGATTTTTTTATTATATATAAGGAAGTAATAATCACTTGATTTAGAGCATCATATAGGAGGGATAATTTTCCAAGTAAGTTCATTGATGTCAGTAGTTTAATTTTTACTTTAACTTGTCCACTGCCAAGAATCGAATTTTTTGATGTAGTGTCGAGATGTATGAGGAACGACAAAGACTGGTATCTTTCAATCAGCCTCGAAATTATCGTATTATCATTCCTGTGATTAGACGGAGGAAAATGTATGGTCACCCCTGCGATAAGTATAACCCATACAACAAACGACTATCTTATACCAAATCTGACAAATGACTGTTTACTTTTATACTAGAAACAATGATAGAATCCAGAAAATAATTCGCAGCGATTAAAAGATTGTATCATTGTGTAGCATACAAAAAATTGGTAAAATTGCTTGACTTCATTTTTCTTCAAGAATGATAGCTGTTATTTTGTAGCTGTTAATTATTACCATTGTAGCTGTTAATTATTTTCACTTTTGATATTTTGTTTCCTCCCACGAAACAATATACTGCTTGACTCTTCTTCGCTTGACTCCATATTTCTGCTCAAGCAATAATAGGATTAAAATATTTAGAAATGGTTAAAAAAATAGCGAAAGTAATTACTGCTACTGCATGGTCCGACTTCTTTAAAATTTTTTATTGCTCGTTCTTTTTCAAAATTCTGACCATTCTTTCTTTAAGTCAAATTAATATCAGTTGAGAATGTTTAATTTTTTTGGAAAGGTAATGAAATATTGCAAACGGAAATACGTCCACCACTGCGAACAGCTGTGATACATTTTACATTTTCCACTTTTCATATTTTGTTTCCTCCCACGAAACAATATACTGCTTGACTTTTCTTCGCTTGGCTCCATATTTCTGTTCAAAAAAAAAATTGAAAATTTGTGTGTTGTATGAAAAAAAAAAAGAAAACAAATTAAGGCTTGATATCATAATGGAATGGAACTCATCATATCATAATGGAACTCTCATTAATTTGCTAACATTGATTTATTTAAGATTTCCTATAAAATGAATCCCTCCAGAATAAGTCATCCATTGTTTGATCACTGACTTGAACTTGCCTTCCCTTTACTGCTTTTTTGTCAGTGACTTTTAAGAAAGACTACCCAACTTCATAACAGTGCATAGAACTTTTTGCAACTTTGGGATATACAGTTTGTCGTTCCTCATCGTTATCCTGTCATTACATTCCTACATTATGACAAAAGACTCAGTCTAATTTAATAAGGAAAACGCTTCCCATTCGACTGAAAAGGATTTAAATTACCGTAGGACTTTAGGAATTCAGCGGAACATCTATTGTGGGGAGCTCATGGACGTATGGGAGGTAAAACTGACAGATTTCATTAGAAAGTGAATTCCCGCTATGTTCAATCTTCATGGTCAATAAGTATTTCAGGAAGTGGATGAAGAACCACCGGATGACAAATTGGGGTTCAGGAATACAATGATCACATCCAGCACTGCCTGTATTATGTGTAATAATTGCCTGACTGACCAACGCCAATTTCTTGCAATCGTTGATCGCAGTTCTCTGCACAGATTCATAGTTCAGAGCAATTCCATTGTCTATCGCTTTCCAGATCAACCTGCAAAGTCAATAGCCTCATAACTCTTCCCTTACCTCATTTCATTTTTTTTTTGAAATAGCGCATTTACATCACTTGTTTGTGTCCTATCCCAGTTTAGAAATCCTTCATTTATATAAAATCCAGATGTATGATGTATGATGAATTTTCGCCGCTGACCACTAATGTGTCCATCACAAACATCACACGATGAAGAGCTTTTGTCACTCCAATTCAAATTAAATTTTTCAAAAGAACACATTACCACTCCCATATTTAGTAAATTTGTCGGAAAAATAATCGGTAAATTCATCAAATTTAACTCGTTGTAAGGTAAGCGGAAATGGACACCGCATTTCCATCGAGAGAATCTCAGGATTATAGTGTCACTGAAATGACATTGTAAATGAACTGATTGTCTTCCTTCCACAGCGAATTATTATTTGAAAAGTTTCGTTTCCCAGCAGTTAACGAGTTATCACTGAAATACATTAATGATCGATAAGAAGACAATTTTTAAATTGCTACTGTAATATCCAAAAAAGGAATAGGAAGGAAAAGGAACTCACAACATGTAAACATGGTCAATAAAGCTGCAGAAACTGAAAGATACTAACACATGGTGTTGGTTAATGTGATATATGAAAACTATTCGTATTGTTTTGTTTCCTTGGACTACGGTTTTTCTTTCCGGTAGAAGCAAATTATATATACGATATTGTTATACCAATGTATCATGAATACTTTGCTTTGGTAAAGGAATTTGTGTCGAATGTTTACTTGAAAACTGAGAAAAGTTTAGGTTTTGAACTGAAAATTTCTTTTATGTTGATATCGAAGATTTATCAGGAGACAAGTTTTAAATTTGCATTCGCCATTTTTTTTTTCTGGTTACATGAAAGTTGTAGAAATTAAAAAAATCAAATGCAAGAAATAGAGGCAATAAGGCATTAGAGAAAATAGAGAAAAGACTTATAAGTTAAGGATATTTAAAATCAGCAACTGCACTCCGAAGTATTTTGATATAGACTTCTGTTTGCAACGAGGATAGAGAAAGTTCCGCGGGAAACATCTTGGAGGACATCTTGAAGAATATCATAGGGAAGTTGCTTTTTGTTTCATTTGCAAACAAAAGTTTCGTAAATGAAACAAAAAGGAAGCACATGAATTAGTCACTGTGAATTCGTACTGAAAAATTAACTTGAAGTATTGTGACCAGCAGTTGGATGTTTCGAGATTCATGACAAGTCTTTAAAAAGTGAAGTAAACCTATAAAAATTTTAGTGTCAAATCTGGCCAGAACCGATATTTTTTGTCTATCTTCTGAGTGTTCCTTAATATATTTCAAGTATTTTAGAAAAACGCGCTCCAATGAAAATATAAATTTAGAACATTCAATTCTCAATAAAGAAAGCAAAGTGTATAAGTATTTGAAAACATTGATATATGTCAACTGTCTACAAATGAAATTTAAATTTTACAAAGAACGGCATTGTCACTATCAGGTTTTCATCATTGTTTCTGACTTTTAACTTATGATGAATGGTATAGTTTGGCAAGCCAAACTTTTTGTTATTACTTTCAGAACAGTAGAAATGCTCAGCGACCATCAAAACACACAGTGCACTAGGAATTATAAAATAAAAATAACAGAACAATCAACTATTTCTGTTCTGTACTAAAGGCGGAAGATGCCAGTGCTTCGCTAAAGTAGTATTTTGAATAAACATTAAAAAATTTTTCTTATACCGAAAGCTTGAAAATGGTAATACAGGGTCTTGGAATGATAGATATTATGTTCCTACATTTTGATAAGCCGTTTTTCCTGAAATGACTCCTAAAAATGCATCAGAAATGTTCGCCAACGTGCCTCAGTGCACAAATATATTTTAGTTGAACATAAAATGGGTAAATATTGGATGTTAATTAAATAATTTCATGCATTTTCATCAATTGTATTCACCATTACAATGCGATTAAAAGTTTTTTATTTGGCTTATAAGTGACCAGTTATGATGTCATGATTGTGAGTCCATCTCACCAAGTTTCATCTCACTTATTTTGTTTTAAAGTAAAAAAAATCGATCAAATCTTTTTTAGTTAACTCATATAGCAAATCTGAATTGTCAGTTGCATTAATGATACTGTCAACAGTAACATTTACGGCTGAAAAGCCATCAAATCCAAACATCTGATATTTTTAATAAATATTCGCATTGAATAAATCACACTGTAAATTTGTATGATTCATTATGTTTTATTTCATATGTTTACACATGGTGCAATTAATTCCTTCTACTTTTTAAAAATGGCGACATAAGAATCGGGAATTGGGAAAGGAAAAGATCTAATATATATGCAGAGCTTTTAACAATTTTGTGATATTTTATTAAATTCTAAAATTTGCTTATTATGTATTTCCGAAATGAATTAATTCAAAATAGTATAACAAGGTGTTGTGATCCACAATAAACATGGGTTGGTTTTGTGAAAGAAAAGTCAAGAGTTTAAATGTCATCGCTTTTAGAAAAAAGATCAACTGATATGGCATTCTCTCAAAGAAATGGCACGTTAATTACATGCTGTAAAATTCTGGAAAGAAATGGTTGAAGAAATTGCTGTTGGAAATCCAAGAAAACCATTACTTGAAATTTTCAGTCATGTTCAAGTGATAATCCTGTTGCGGTCAATAGTCATATTTACTCCTTATAAAACAAGACAATCGATTTCAATAAATCTGTACAGTCATCTGATAAATTTATAACAGAGTTGACTTGAACAATTCAACAAAAAGTTAAAGCCATAGAAATATAAAGAGATGCAGCCGCGTTAGGCTGCAGTGAAATTTGTTATTAGCTGGATAGGTAATAACAAATAGGCAGAACTATTTTGCTAAATAGGCAGAACTATTATTTTATTTAATTCATGATTTCCTATCTTTTGCAATTGAATTATTGACCTCTTCATAATGTCACCAGGTAGTATCTAAGTTTTAAATTAAACAAATCCTTGGTTGTCTCACATTTCCTTATACTGATAGGCCGATGTAATAGTAACAGCGGACACATCACACATCAGTTTCTTTCAATAATATAGGTACGATAGCAGTGACATCATTCGTTGATGGTACCAACAAACGGTGTATACAGTTTCTACGCCGATGAAACATACGATAATACTTTCCACCCGGTTTATCATAACTTTTGTTCTGCATGATATATCCATCTTTCTCCGTAATATCACCAGGTAGTATCTGAACTTTAACTTTTGAAGAACTGAGATTAAATGACGACAAAGAATGAAATTTCAGGTCAACAAAAGCTTGAAGAAAGTTTTAAAACTTTCTGCCTGAACCACACAAAAGTTCAAAAATTACTTTAATATTACTGCTTTTTACTAAGCGTTGCACTGTTGGACTTAATGGTTCATAGAGTATATTCTTCTGTTGATAGTGCAAATCAGTTAATATGTAATCGACACCGAGTTCACGAGCCTGATTTTGATTCAGTACTGCCCCACGAACCTGGACCAGTTTACCACCAGCTGTTTTTATAACTTCAATACCAGTATGCTTCAGTAAATGTTCACCAGCTTGCAAACCTCTAGAATGAAAATAATGCACAGGTTTTAAAAGCTTATTTCTTCACATAGAAGTATGCATCCTCCAAAATATTCTGTGGAAAAATTTACAAAGCATTCAAAGAAATTTAGAATTATAAATGACTAAATAATATGACGCACGTCATAACAGCTCCTTTTGCACCTTCCATTTTTGTGCCTAAGTAATGGATTTTCCGAATGTATTCTGTACCAGCAAGATCAATGCACATTGTAGCTCTGAAAATAACACTGCCACGGAAAATGCTATGAAACTTTTTCGCATAAAAGAATCAATTATTCTGAAAATAAAATATCTAACTGAGAAATCATAGCTATCTATTCGTTTTAAAGCTCGAAAGAAGCGTGAAACTCACAAAGCCAAGCCGAAGATAATATAAGCCATCGTGAAAAACATATACATTTGCTCAGTAGGCACAATATCTCCGAAACCTGTTCAAAATATATAACTGAATATATGATAAAATATATGACTTACTCTAAACTAATGGCTCTCAACCGGTGGTCCGGGGACCACAGGTTGTCCAAGAGTACTAAAATATGGTCCACGAGGGCAGCTGCTCAATGAGTAGAAGAGAGGCAGGGGCTGTTCTTATCAGTGTTTGATAAATTGACACGTTGAAAGTCTCGATTAAACTTTATTTTCAAGTTAACGGAATTTATTATTTTTGAACCTTGTGTTCCCTCCTACAAAAAAAGAGCCAAAGTAGTTCATGGTCAAGAAAAGGTTGGGAACCATTACTCTAAACGAATGAATGATAATGTGCACACTTATTTTCTACCTCCATTTCATCAGAAAAAAAACTTACCAACAGTGGCCATTGTAATAAAGCAAAAATAGAAGGCATCGAAATATTGCCACCCCTCCCATGCTCGAAACAATAAGCCCCCTATTGCCGTATAAGCAACTAATACAAATAGTACCATTATAACCGGAATACGTAATTCATCCTAAAGACGTAAACAACAGTGAAAAGAAGTATACATATGGTAAACAAATTATTTTAAAGTTTATTACATGCGTATTGGAACTATACTCCAGTCCTAGCAAATAATCTTGCTCAAATTAGCAGATATAACTTATTGATTTACAGCGGAGGTATATCCCCGTCATCCACTTCTTTCTCACAGAAGAGTGTTGAATGTCTGAAGCAAGGTTCGAGACCAAATAAACCAACGTTCAGATGAAGTAAAACGTACAGAGCACCAGACATAGCCAATATCGGTAAAGAATTGTGAACTAGAACGATAAGGAAAATGAACCTCAATTTTTTTTCAACAGTAGTGGTCCTTTTAACGTGCTTCCCTTTGGAAGCGAATGAACAAAATTGAAGAAGCTTACATATTAGCCTTTTCAACACTTATTTTATGAGAAAAAAAGACCTCACAACTCGATTCTGAATCACTGTCGATACTATTCAGATTCATACTTCCAGCTTTCGTTGATACAGAACTACTTTGTGCGGAGGAGCTCCGATCCCGATAATGATGTGATATACGTCGTGATTGTCTACAAACCTGTAATTCAATTTTTTTAAAGTTAAGAGGCTAAATTTTTTTTTAATTAAGAGACTAAATTTTACAAAGCAATTGTCAGTTAACTTAATGGGGTTATTTATAACAAAAATATTCCTAACCTTGCGTTTGAAAGTCCGATAGGTTCGGTAGAGAAAGCTCAAAAAATCGGACAAAAATTTGCCTATATCTGCTATTGTGACCAAAAGTAGCGGTATACCAAACAAAGCGAAACATATGCATGCAATACGGCCAAATTGCGTTGCTGGCACCAAATTGCCATATCCTTGAAATGTAAACAGTCGCTTCTGATAAAGATTTCCAAAAATTGGATGAACACGATCATTATCAATAGTATCCAACAGTTTTCGGAACCAATACAAGAAAATTACAGTAATGTAGGGAATTATTTTTCTCCTTATCCAACAGATGCTATTTTAATACTTCAAATAAGCACATGAAAACGTTACCAATAGTGGTAATAACAGTTGTGGCGAAAAAAATGCTGTTAGCAAAGGTCCACAGCATGGCATCACCGTTTGTTTTATTCAGTAAATGATTTTCATTGACAAACTGGTTCCGATATGCTTCGAACATTGCAAGTACCAGTGATTCAAAGTACTGCTCTCCAACCAAGTCCAGTGATTCGCGCGTAAAGAAGCTATTACCGCCGACAGTTAAATTCCAAACCATATCATGGAAATCCTTTCGTAAGCCAAAAATTGCCCGCAATTCGCGATCACGAGTCTGTAGTTTAGAAGGGGAAGCATTTTTTTAAATGCTTCTCATATATCTTCAAAAATAAGGAGAGATAAAAAAAGAGAAGGAATAGTGGCGAAAGTAAGTTTTCACACCGTTATTTGCTGGCGATTAATAAGTGGTAATAAAAAACATAAGAGAAATGGTTAAATTGTCTGCAACTTTTTCTAATGCTGTCTATTTAGCTCTTGATCAAAGGATCTTACATAATTATTTGCCCTGTTTATGAAATTATGTGGTTTATAATCTAATTATGATATTTCTTGTTACTTCTATGATTGAAATAAAAATGAATCAAGCAGTATCCTCAATTAAAGATCGTTTAAACTAAAAAACTAAGCTATTATGGTGGACTAATAATTTTTAAAATTATTAGAATTATAAGGAAAGCTTACGTCGATATACATGAATAACAAATGAAGTATTTTAATAAGTGAGAATAGCGAAAGGGGTAAAAAATCGATTCTGCGGCATACTACATTTTTATTGCAAAAGAATAACACTTGAGAGCATAAGTATAAGGAATATTATTTATTTCCAGCATTGCTCATAAACTACAGCTTACTTCGACTTCATTTGGCGCTTCCAGATAACGAAACACTATAGCGCCAAGCAAAAGGTACACAATAAGTAACAGAACGAGTCCAACATGAGGTAGTATCATTCGAGCATACTGCAATCAAAAACTGTAAGGAAGTTTCATATTAAACTTCAAAAAAATTGTAGCAATGTATTTCTTATGGTGGCGGGAATTTTAAATCAATTAAATTGAACAAATACTGTGTAATCTTTAGTAATTCAGTCTAGGATTTACCAACTGAAAAGTAAACTTCCGATGAACAAATGTAATTAAAAACAATTTTAAATATACCATAATCGTTTTAGCTTGCGCACGGGACTGTTCGGTGACTGACTCATCATCTGACAAAGGTGGACCAGCCGCCGTAAGATCCATTTCCATCGGTATTTCGTCACCATTTGAACTGTTTTCTGACTCTGATCTCTGAAGCACTTCTTGGATTACAATAAATTACCATATTACAGACTACAAAAATAAAAAAGACCGAAAGTTTCACAAATTTCTTTCTTAGTGTTTTTCCAAACAAATGGGTGTCAACTATTGGTGTTATACAACGTAATGAGCCAAAAACGATGAAATCGGTTTAAAATATTTTGAAACTTCAATATAAATTTGGAATAAAGAAATTTGAAACATTTCTGTTCATGTTTACTCTTAATTGCACCCAATCTTCAAAAAAGGTCTGTTTTGAGCAATGATACGATATACTATATCAACAGACCGAAAAATACTTGATACACGTTGTCAGTTTGCGAAGAACTAGCAGTTTCGTTTACGGTATCTTCGGTACGGTACCTATACCGAATTTCGGTGATTTTACTAGCAACAGACAAGCCAAATTTGGTTAGTATATATCTCTGCGATATACGACTTTATCTCTAGAAAGGCATCGGAAATATTCCTCAAAAAACTGTGCTTTGAAAAATGAAATTTATAAGCTTTACTTCTTTCCGATTCCTCAATCCTATGATGAAGCTGGCTGTGAAACACGGTTCAGAAATCCTTGCCATAAAACTTTTTAGGGAAACACATAACATGTGAAATTGTAACAGGAACCCCTCTTGTAAATAAAACATTACTCGAAGGTCTGTAAAACAATGACGTCAATGGAGTGCTTGATCAGTATTGATTATTTATTTCATCCAATAAATGCGTTATAACTGACGTATTTTTAGAGCAGTAATTGCAATGACAGAATTTATAATGCGTAGTAACTCAATGATGCATATTTTGACATGTTTGAAGTTGGTGAAGGAAAAGTATATTCAGAGACTGTAGCAAAATGCTGGAAGAAGTGAGCAAGAACAAATCGAGGAAAAAAATTCACATTGACACATGTGTGGGATTTGCTGAAGTGACATTCAAAAATTTAAAGACAAGAAAATGTGAAAAGGTTACTGCGACAGCAATAAAGGAATACGCTGAAGAGTAACTTACAAGATCGAATTCGTCGTTCTGCACAAAGACAGTATCACGCCTCATTACAGTGGATGTTTAATTATTATATACGAAAGGGTGGATGAGTGACGTGATTGAGGAAGAACACATTATTGCACTACTCTCTTCTTATCAGCAGCTGTCCAAAAGTCCAGCCAAAGCAAAACAATGCTGCAGCTGAATTTGCTAGAGTTTTGCTCTATCACTTCTTTCTTGCTACATATCTGTTGCATCTGTTTCCTCCTCAGGTCATTTTGATTTGTAATAATTCTCTGCTACATCATTTTAAATTTGAGATATAGAGTTTAGTTGTCAAAAAATTCCAGCTGTTCATCATTTTTGGAATTTTCTATATTGTCTTCCTAGGTCAGGTATAATTGATCAATTACATGAAAATTTCACAGCAAACACCAAGTCTATCATCAAACCTTTAAAGAAATTTCAAATGATCTCGTTTTCTCTGTTTTTCAATGTCTGATTTTCCATAAGTAAACGTATATCCCTATTTTCTAGCTAGCTATCAGTACCAATAAAGTATAATTATACAGCAAATATAAAATCTGTTTCGTGCACTCAAACATTACACTCCCAGTGCACTAAATGAAATTTAATCTTGAACTATGAAAATGTACAATCAAATTTAAAACAAAACTAAAATCTCTTTCACGTGCAAGTACTGCAGCTTTGCAGGTCCTCAAAGTCCGGTAACAGCGGACTGTGTTGAATGTTATCTGCATTTCAATCTCTTCGCTCGTATTTATTCGTTTGAATTGAAGGAACAATTATTAATTTTGCATATGTTAATCACTATTTTACAAATAACGTATTTTTACAACGACAGAGCATGTAAGTCCATTTAACAACTAATGCGATTTCCAAATAGTGAATTTCAGGATCATATCATTAAGGATCGATGTGTTCCCAGCGTGAAGTTCACGGTGTGAAAATGGCTGATGGGAATGTTGACACTGTCTCTAATGAAAACATATTTTCCAATAAACTGCCAAAATTTACTAAGTAAAAGGGAATAAAAGGAATTAGAGACGCCACTGTTATTTTGAAATCCAAAAATTTGCGATGGAGACAGAGTGACTTTATATTACCAGTCATTCTTACATAAGGAAATTGCTTTCGTGTTGCAAAGTGGTAACACAACATTAAAAGTAATTGTATTAATTAGTTTCCTAAAAGCAAAACTCAACTGATAGCACAGTTCGTCGACACCTGGAAGTCGTCTGTCCTCTCCAGACAACAAATTCCATAAAAACATATCGCATTACTTAATTTGAATATTGCGACAATCGTTCACCTCAATTTTATAAATCAGTAAGCCAGGAATTCTGCCCATGTACCAATCTATTTTCCCTTTATTCAAATTAGGTCAAACAATGCCGACCCGTCAAACAATATCCATCCAAACCAAATTAAAACATTTCGACAAACTTGGAATACGAACTGCTCATTTCCCATTCAAATCTACAATTCCTACTTGTAGAAAATAAACTTGAAGTCCTCTTGAACATTCAGATCCGCTTCTCCCGCATTTTGAAATCTTGAAGGAAGAACTTCACTTTCAAAATATTTCCCTGGAAAAACTTTACTTTCAAAATATTTCCCTGGAAAAGTGTTCGTCAGTATACTGTTTCATTAATTAGTACTACTAAACCTTATATATAGCTTCACAGAACAATCAGTACAGTAAAACGCCTCAGAATTAAAAAGAGGGTCGTAATTGTTTCACAGATGCTATATACAACCTATCGGTCACAAGAAAATTGCAATTTATTCCAAATAGGATTTAAGAAAATGATGAATACAACTGGTCTAGAAATTTTGCAGTGTTCAGGAATGTAATTATTATCATGACAATGCTGGAAATTACAAACAGGAAGAAATCAATGTTCCTTTCTATCGACTTTCTAAACATAATTTTTGGAAATCGCTACAGCAAATAGAGGCAAAACAGACTAATGTAAATCTTTCCTCCTGTACTTTCCCACCCTCTTTCTAGAATTTGGAAAGAATTATGGTAATAGTTTGCAAGCAATTAGCACAGCAAAAAACACACAGAGATGAACACCACCAATATAAATCACAAAAAGCACAAAACCTAAAGTTGCAGAAGCAAATTACAAAGAAGCAGTTAGGTCGCCGTTAACAAGCACACGCATTTTATACTGCGTAAAAGTTCTTCTGAAAAATAATGCTAATCAAATACTGGAATAAGTTTTTCCGCAACTATGTAGTAGGGATACATTCAGTGAACTGTCTACTTAAAAACGTTTTGAAATAAATATTGCAGAGATGGAATTTATGCCAACATCTTGTAAATTAATGCACAGAAAGAAGAATCAGTTGTAAAGAAGCAGATACCGAGGTGAACTAAATGAATGGAAAAAAACCGAATACTAAATGCGCAAAGATAGCAGAGGTGAAATGTTTTTCCACTTCGGAATTTTCTCGATTATGACATCGCAAGTTGTCGTAATAGGACTAAAGAACTTAGCATCTTGTTTCATAGAGTCCCGACCTACCTATGTAGCGCACCCACTTGATGACATCGTGATCCGAATAATTCAACTTTGGTTCAAATACTTTCAGATACCTCACTTTCAAACCTGATGGAGCAAACGGTACCTGAAAAATACTTTGTTTGGTGATGCTTTGCACCAGAAGCAAAGGAACATGAACTCATCTTCAATCCTAGTTCAATCCCAAGAAGTTACCTCGAAATTCATGGAGACCGGAGGACGGTTCCACTTTTTCTTTTCAGCGTTACCTGTGCTCAAAATATCAATTTCAGCAGAGATCTGAGATTCTTTCAATCCACCCATACGCTTGATTCTGAAAAGTGACACCAATCTTTATTTAAATTCATTTTGACAAATACGAGAACATTCCGTTTCTCAGTAAGTTAAAAGATGCAAATGTAATATTTTGAAAGTACGTTCAATGTTTTCCATGATCAAAAAAGATGAGGTAACCATTCCGCATTTTATCGGAGATTTGATTGACACAGTATAATAATACGTGCCTCAACAAACCACCGAGTGCGATCAAGCTTTCAGTGCGTTGACTTCGATATTATTAAGATGTAATTATAAGCCGATCTTAATCGAATCAGATTTGTCCATCGCATTATACCTGATAGAGGCTAATGGAATAATCCTTTTCTTTCTCATGGACACCCTTCACTGTTGCATGCCGTATACTAATGCAAAGAATGAGTAATGAAAACTGCTTGCTAAAGAAAAATATAATGCACTTCGGAACGGTACGGATGCTTTTAGCTCAAGATAAATAGGTCAGATTTATGCAAAGATAAAATAAACGCGACAAACCAAAATGGGATCAGAAAATGCAAATTAGGAAAAAAAAACGTAGATTATATTCTTTCATTTGAGCGTTTATTAACAAGACTCAATTTAAGAAATTTGAAACATCTAGAATGGCAAGTGTAAAACTTACTTCCAAACAATTGCATTTTCGCCAGCTTTGTACTTGGCTTTGCCCTTCATACAAATTAACTGCACTCCACTAGTATTCGGAGGTGTAGGTATGCGAACTTCAATTTTCTGTGCCAGAAGTGATGGCTTAAAGTTTGATTTCACCACCACTTTTACCTACAAAATATTGCGTATAATTCATAGCACAACAGGCTTGATGGCGTCTTGGTAGACTGAATAATATCAAAGCATAGCAAACATATTTTCAGAAGTCCCAAACAAGCCAAGGAAAATATCCCACGCTAGTTGATGAATTCACTAGACGAAATTACAAGATTCAACTACAGGAGCTTAATCAATGACAAATAGATTTAAAGGAATGGAACGGCTTGCTGGGAGCATGAGTGTCTCTCAGAAGAATAATGCATAGCCATTTTCACCAAACACTGACGCCATAATGAACATCATACTGCATTTGTGTAATCCACCAATCCTAAGAAAAATCCAAAATACGATGCTTGCAATCCTAAAACATAAAAACCAAGTTTAAATTTTCGTGCCTCCATTTTGTTTCTGGAAGTTTCTCGAACAAGCGGAATGACTCGAAATGGAAGCTGTATGTCCTTGGTTGTACGGTATCTGCAAAAAAAAAAAAAAGAAGCGGTATGCTGAAGAGTCAATCAAAACATATGAAAACACTGACTCAACGAAGAAAGAAAGGGATCAAACCTCATAAGCTCATACTCTCCATCAGGTGGAATAAAACTTATAGCATGTTCGGTGTCAAACTTGGTTAATTTAACACACTGATGAAATTGGCAGTCATCGATTGCCACAGCGATACGTGCCCTGCAACATAACGGAATCTACTTCAGAACAAAACTTCAATATTGACGGTAGAAATAAAAAGTGAAGGGGAAGACTTAAAAAATAAAGGTCTTCGATGAAAAGCCACGGTAATTACGATTAATTAGAAAACGAACGATTTGGTAGGATCATCACTGCCAGTACGTCCTTTACCCTCAATGGTAAGCTTGTCATTGATTCCAAATTTGCATTCCGGCATTCCAGATAAGTATGACTTCATTGCCACTTTTCCAGCAACGTGAGCTGATAAAACCTGCCCTAAATTAATTTAAATTAACTTACAGATTCAGAAGAACTGGTACAAGATATTTCAGAGTGCAGGATATAATAACCCATAGATAGTAAGAGTAATTGAAATACCTTGCTGAGACATAAGAAGATTGACGTATTCGATGACATCCAAAAATAATTCATTTCGACGATATTTTATGCCTTCGCGACGCCATCCAATTTGTCCCGTTACCTGTGATGTAATTTGCGCCTGTTCTTCTTTACTCTGAAGTTAGTAAATCAGTAGTCAATCTAAAAAAAATATGCAGAACAGACGATTTCCATTTACACAACTACGGAAGAACCGCGCGAAACGATAACGAAAGTAATAACTTATAAATATGAAACATTGAAACAATAGAGAATAAACAACTAGTTGGCTTCTATACTGTTAAAGCACAGAATTCACAAGAAACCGCCGGTGCCTATGCATGGAAATATACAATCAATGATATAGCTCCAAAATCAAGAATAATGAAATATATTCGAAATATCTTACATGCATACAGCTTTCCAGTGTAACCAAAACAGAGAAACGAGAAAAACGATAAAAAAGAGAGAGAGAAAAAAAAAAAACATACTGCTGTTCTAACGCCTTGTTGCGTAATGAACGTCTTTAAAACTCCGGGGTCTGTATTTTGTGGATAACCAAAATCAAGGATCTCTGCAAAAGCAACGCTTATGAACCTGATAATTCCTTCAGAGATAAAACTGCTTACTGCAGCAACTGGAATAAGTTTATTAATAAAAGCCATACCACTTTTCGAAACCATCGAAATATTAAAAATGGCAGTTTGATGAACTTAGTAGATTACAAAATGGAAGATAACGCAAAAATTTCCTAGTTATGCGGTAATGTAAAGGAGAGAACCGGCTAAGCTCCTATGAGTATAGCACAGAAAAAGCATACCATCCAAAAGCTCATAGATGAGAACGAAGTTGTTCTTAACGTTTTCCTCATTCAATTTTCCAAAGTATGACTGCATAGTATCCGCAAACCTTCAAAAAATCAAAATTGTTTTCATTTATGGATCCCAAAGATCAATAAAATAATTAACCTGTTTAGAAATTCGAACACCATTGCAGCATTGACATTTTGCCGAGTAACTGCACAAATCCAAACATTACCCCGTTTTATGTGGAAAAATGATGTCCTGGCCATATTTGTTACCGGACTCCGCACCTTAACAAATCACATACTTGATGAACCAGCACTTTGACAAATGCACCAATATAACAGCAGAAGAAATATAAATGTAAATTCTGCAACCACTGGAGAGATTTGAAAATATAAATAGAAAGGGCAGGTACCTGCTGCCGCGCGTGGATAACATTAACTCGAAAAGCGTCCACTGCATTTCGACTGAAACAATAATATAGGATACTTAAGCACTCAGAAATGTAAACTCAACGCGATTTCAATCCCTAAACATGAGAAAAAAACGGATTACTAGCTGGATTCGAAATCTATGTTAGGCTTTTTCATTGTAAAGCTCTCTTAACACTCCATCTCTCTTCTGTCCACTTGCGTTCACCCAGCTTAGTGCAACAGTATCTAAAAAAGTTTCTTCCATTTTCTTACCTGACATCATCTCGATAAATACGCGAAATAAGCACTTCACCCTTATGATTATAAACGAATAAACCACCAATCATCACTGGTTATGCACAGGTCCAGAACAGTGACCACGTAGAGCCAAAATTTTCAAATTATTCAGTAATGAAGAACAACCAGTTAACCTTGGAAATACAAAAAATGTATGTCCCAGATTACTGACACAGTTAAGAACGAAGAAAAGTAATTTCGTTGGAAGAAATTGGAAGGACACAGTCACACAAAGAATCCCTGAAATCTTAACTGGTGAAGAAGAACGAACTCTGAGCTGAACAAAACAGTATGTAAAGAAATTAAAATTGTTTTTAGCTATTTAATGTTAATTCTCGTCGTAAAACGAATGAAGCAATTTCTGTGACCATTCCCCAAAGACATTGCACGGCAATCCCCTGCAAATTCGAGTGGTCCATGTCATCCATAGCAGTTGTGAAGCTAAACGTGCAGGATGACTCAACACAAGAACCCCCATCTCCAATAGTAAGCTAGCTAAGGCTCTCCACCAAACGTCGAGATGGTTAAAACGCAATATTTTGGCTATTAATCTCCAAACCAGTCGGTACGATGGCATGGAAGTTAAGGATTGCTCGTTAAAATGTAGTCTACTGAACTTTTGGTAATTTGTTAGTATGCAATGGAAGGAAGGGTAGGTGTCGCAGTGCGTGAGAATTATGCGAGAAGAGATAAAAGATTCGTTCATAAATCGTCTTTTTTTTCTTCTTCTGTTAAATCTTCTCATAAAAATGGTTGTAAAAATTGTGCAGCATGGGTGCTTCTTCAGTTTATTTTGATGAAATCTTACACTCTATCGTTAGAAAGTATCCCTGCTATATTCACCTCTAAGTAATTAGGGGTCATTGAGTATTCCTCATAATGATGAGCGCACGGGATGTAGGGAAGAATGGTCGGCATACCCTGGGTGTTACGATAGCTCGTTTGCTAGAATAGCATTCAAAAAGAGTAGAAAGATGCTCCCACGCGGCACACCTAATAAAATTTTTAGCATCACCGACCATATTGAGAACAGCCTGTATGTTGAAATTTTCACTAATGAAAATCTCAAGAGTTGATTTATATCGAAAGTGTTTAGTGGTGAATAGAAAAAATTCTTTCTCAGGAAGGAGACTTTGTGGGAGATAATTCCGATGAAAGATTTGGGTTTCCTCCTGCTCTCCTTTTCCTAACAAGGAAGTAACAGCCACTGACTGGAATGGCTTAGGTTTTTTCCCAAATTTTTCAACAAAAAATGAATACTGTCTTCTTTTTTTCAACATAAAACCAACACTGATTTGAATCTGCAAGACATCAAATTCATGACCTTTAAAAACAACTGTAACTTTACTAGAATAATCAGATGAATTAATTAAGGAATTTACCTGGCGCTAGAAAGTATTCGCAAAAAGAAATCGTAACGATTATTTTTGAAATGGCCGAAAGTAGCACAACAAATATTTGAGCATCATTCAAAAAGGTTTCAAGATTGGGGATAAAACGCTAATTCATTAAATATAATCTTTTTTGATCAACTAATCTATTTCCAAACTTGAAAGCTTCTAATAAAAATGATTGCTAGATGGGGTAACAATTATAGTGAAACAGTGTGTTATAGTTCCATAGAAATATTCTCAAAAGCTGAATGCGGAAAATAGCCTCTAAATAATGCATCTATCTTGCTTTTCATCTTTAAGAAGATAAAATGCACAAATGTCGTCGATAGTTGTGTCTAAAGATGGTTAAGAAAATACTGAAGGATGAATAACCACCTTTTGTTTTAGTTTTTTTTTCTTTTTTTTGGTTGATTTTGATGGTTTTTATTTTTAGTTTTCTTCTCAAATTTTTATATAGTTTATGTTTTATGTATAAATAATACACCTGAAGAGGAACGTGTAACTGACTTTGAATTAGAAATAGAACGCACAGGAAAAGGGAAAAACCAAGTTGTGGTTATCATAAAACAGCGCGTCCTATGTTACTGTTTCCTGAATTTCTTAATTCATTGCAATGTTGAAATTTTTTACCTGAAACTAGCTGAAAACTTGCTGATCTCAGAGTTAGAAATTCCTCGAAAATAGTGGAGAAAGTAAAGAGGCCAAAAAACTCAAATTTTGATCATCTTTGACAAAAGCAACAATCGATACGGTTAATTGGTAGTCCTGAATTCTTACCAGTCTTTCATTGGAGTGTTGAACTTGTTAATTAAGCAGAAACACGAACAGAAACAACCATTTCTTTTCTTCAGTAATACTACTGCATTTCAGCTAATTTTGATAGAAAATGTTTGATTTTTATCAGCACACAGCATTTTAGCTCTAAAATTAATTTTGGTTTTCGCAATGTAGTTCATAATTTTAAGTTACTTTGTTTATATTGGACTTCCTCGACCAGTAAATAAGAAACATTTCTGGTAATAGAACGGTTGTTCACTTAACATAGAGGATAGGAAAAAAGCATTTCTTTGGCAAATATTTCCCGAGGCAATGTCAGTTTCCTATCCTCCAATCAATTTTGTTTTTCTGTACGATTTCTCTCAACATATCACAATAAGTATATTTGGGTTTCGTTAGAAGGAAAACGAGTAATCATAATATTCGTACATGGCTATTGTTACTACTTAAAACGATAATTAAATTTTTGGAGTTCGTTTTTTGTGTTTCCTTTCTGACAAGAGAGTTTATATTCTGAGGTATGATTTAAATATTCCAAAAAAAATTGCTTTTCTCGTCGTTTCAGGGAATTATCATTCAATGGAACTTAATAAATTGGACAAAAGATTCAACACTGGTCGAATTAGTCTGTCATACAGAGAACTATTAAATCTTATATCAGGGATCAGGGGGTTTTGAAACAAACCGTTAATCCGGAAAATTGGACATGCTTTGCTTGAACAAATATCATACATCTTTCTGATGGTTATTACTTCTTTATACATTATTTGTTGAAATGTCCAATTTTCCTGAAGGTTATTACTTCTTTATACATTCGTTATTTGTCGGAATGTCCAATTTTTAGTGTAGTAATCCTTCCATATTAAGACTACTGTATCCTAGACATAAAGCATAGAATAATTAAATTATCCCTCTATTCCGAAACCTCCTTCACACTTTATCTCTGCCTTATCGTTACTATTTCTATCATATCATATATGTCATGATGGAAGAATTTTCCAGATCATCAAATTTGATGGAGAACTCAACACACTTAAAACCTGGAAACAAAAATTTGAATTTTTTTATCATTTAGTATTTGCGTCTTGAATAACGAGCATCATTTGTTTGTAAATTCATTTGGGTCATCCCAATTATCAGCTATACGAAGATGTTTTTAATGCAGACAATAAAGTACGACAAAAATGAGATAACATATTGAATTAAAGTTTCGTAAACCTAAAGTTCATGAAACCTAAACAATAGTGGATGAAACAAGAATTTTTTCTATAGCTTCCTCCTTCCTCGACAGTGGCATCTTAATATTGAATGAGATACTTGAGCATTTGTCTTTCGCTTTCTAGCGCAATTGGCAGGAATTATAAAATGCCGTTTGAATACATATTATGATAGATGGACACTGGTCATAAAATAACAGGAATCATTGCAAATTTTAACCTCAGCTGCATCTCCTTCAGTTCTCATAAGTTTAAAGGAAGCCCCAACTGTCAAATATGAAAACATTATCAAGTAGTTATGCATACAAATAAGCCAGGATTGAGTAGGATATAACGCAGTAGCTAAGGAGTACCTTTTCGGAGGGAAATCAAGATTTGCTTCTGTCGAAGGTTCATCATACTTAATCGATGTGTTTCAGCTATTACAGCAAACTCCTACCACAATTCGTGAAAATTAAAACAATTACAAATACCACTTTTATTTTTCAACCTTTTAATTGAATTATCCAATTTCCGTTTTCGAACTATTACTGAACTAAATGCTAGTGGTGTTCATGTCCTTATAATCAGTCATTAGTTTAAGATAAATAAACGAGTCGCATTTGGGACTCTTTAATGCAGATCCACATTGTAAAAATTTGATAGTCAAGTGAATTCCAACCAGAATAGGTCATAAATTTGAAAAGCAATCGAAATACCACACAAATTCCATTTTTGACAGTTCTGGTGTTGGGTCTTAGATATGATTCGAAATCATTTTTTTGCGGGTTGACGATAGAGGAGGTAAATGTCACGAAAACAAGGTCACTAGTCGGCAATCCTTTGCATTTCCAAATAAATTTATTAATAAAGACCGAGGAAACTATTGACCAATAAAAATAAATAATTCTAAATTGCTCTATTAGAAATTCGTTCTGAAAGAACGAGAAATTCAACCTTTCTGTAGCTTAAAAGATAGATGATGGCTAAATTGGATCCAACTGAAAAGCCATTCAACAGAAACATTATATGCTACTAAAAGGATCCAATTATGAATTGGCATTTGCAGTATTTTTATTACTTTCACTGATTAAGATGACTATTATGTGTAGATCTCCAACTTTAATTTCAGTAATGCATCATGTGTACTGTAAAATATATTCCAAGATATTACAGACGTTTTCCAACGCCAAATAGACCAATGTGACATTCAGTGGAAACATTTAGAAATAAAATTTGTATAATCTGATGAAGTCTTATTGTATAGAAGTTGAAGAGTAAAAGAGCAAGCATGATACAGCAACTCGTCTTAATGCTCAAAATTGGCATCAAAAGCACTTTATAGTCATATTAACCTACCGTTATTTTAATGGTTTTGTAGTAATTCAGATCTACACCTTATGTAGCTCTTTTAATAATACTAATGGTTTCATGAACTATCGACCAGATTCATTAGTGAGGATTGCTAATGTTTACCGCATCGCATTTTTGCGTCTGATTATAATCGTAAGCAGTAGCTTTACTATTCAAAGGTCTATCTTTTTAAAATTAATATTGTCGGGTCTAGATAATTAATTTTTCTAGTCTTGAACTCTTCGCCTTTCTTCTGTCTCTGTATGGTTCAGGATTTTATCAATAAAAAACGAAACTAGTAAAATTAAGATCGATTATAGATTTCGCATTTTTTTTCTCTAAGTTTCAATTTTTGGAAAATTGGACAGTGAAATACTGCATATTAAAATTACCACAATATTTATATCATATTTATAGCAATTACCACAATATTTATATCAGGGAAGATGTATCTATGAACAGTATTGCTAATCTCTAATAGCACCTCTTCGATCAGATGTGCTAATATATGCTGGATTCCCGCAAAAGATATTTTGTAAAGGTTTTTACTAAAGTTTTACAACTGGAGTAATTTTACAACTGGAATAACAGATCTTTATCAACGACTATAAAAGAAAAATATTCTTATTCATAATAAGAAAGTGTTATTCGTAATAAAAACCGTTACAAAAAGATGCATAACGAATTACACATCTTTTTTATGCATCATTTAAACCTCAGCAATATTGTAATATTGACAAAATCAAAACTGCTTCAAGATTCTAGCAATTCAGCTTTCATGTATTGTGATTTCAGCTAAAAACAGAATAATATTTGGATTTGTTAAATTTTCCGACGTAGTCTGAGTGATTATTATACGTATATATTATGACATTACCTTGTTCATTTTACTTATTCTCTTTTGTAACTAAAGTAAATTCAATAAGTTCCATTTAACAACAAGGAAGAAATACCTTGTGTTGTCTTATTTTCGGGAATTGTTTACTTTCAACCATAATTATACTGCAAATAAAAATGACCAGAAAGCAAAATAAAAGACCAAATGTATGGTGTGCTTTTCTTTTTTAAAATCATAAACTGAACTAAAAGAGACATTGTAATGAAAAATTACTTTGCGTGCTCGGACTTATTTTTCTAGACTTCAACATTTTTCCTAGGATTGAGTTTACTTTTGTGTGTATTTATCACATGGAAACATGAACTGTCGTTCATTCATTTAAGCCAATATGAAAGTAATGATGTAATTCAAACTGGGCATATCACTAAAATGGACCGGGACAGAAGCAGAATGTGTCCTCGGAAACATCAAGGCCTTACCAAGGGATGAACTAAAAGAATGGTTTGAAGGCCAGTTTGTCAGTGTGTTTTCCCTTTATTCAACCTTGTTTGTGTAGTTGCATAACAATTAAGAGAGGTATTAAACTAAATAAATAATCACTGTATTAAGTTTGGTTGTGACCATTTCCAATAAAATATCATGGAAATGAACATTTCAAGAAAAAAAAACCAACGCGAACTTTCATCAAGCTGATCCCACCATTCACACTAATCCGGATATTCGTTCTATTTTCTTTAAATTTGAAATAGGTACAATTCAGTTTCAAATGTGCTTTTGTTATCTGTCAGTGATAATTCTTGAAAATCACAAAAACCAACCGCTTCAAAGGTATATGAAACCTTTCTGCTAAGTTTCTAAATTAAACTTGTTCATTTATCAGACGCCTGCGACAAATGATGCTTTTTATTATGTGACTCTTCTTGATTATAGCATATTGACCAGTTATATACCCTTATTTTATATGAAAACGGTAAGTACTTTTTCGCGATAAAAACAAAAAAATAATTCCTTATTGAGAACACTTTTCCGCAACCACTATGCATTACTTTCAGAGATAGCCATTGGAAGTTATTATTACCCTGAAGTTTCCTTTGGTCAACTCAAAACACTTGTAATGTGCAAATTATGAGCTACAAAGACTCCCACTATTTTTTGGTTTTCTTTTTCAGTTATTCGAATTTACCGGAATAAAAAAGTCACTATTTTCATACCATTCTTTGAATTTTTAATACTAACAATGAAATTTGAAATTACAAAATATCGTGGGGATGTATTTGATTTCGCTCCAAGACCAAACGTATACTGTCTAAACCAACGGACTATTTAACTAACTGATCCAAACTGAAACCAAACTTTTCAACATTGAACTGATCTAAAAGACAAAATTCTGATTTAATAACTTATTATTTTCCTATTCTCATTATGCGTGTTAAAGAGATAAGTCGAGGAAAACGAGTCAAAAAATGGGTCATGCTTAGTTCCATTTGGACACTTTGTTCTGAATATGATGAAAATAACACCTGTCAGGATTATCATTATTTCAGTAAAATAAATTAGACATCTTTCGAATTAATTTCTCCAATTTTGAAAGAAAATTTCACTGTCTGCAAAATTACAATGATCAGAAAGTGTTGTCCGCACATTTACTAGCATATGTGCTTTCAAGATTTGATTACCAGAGAATACGAATTTATCAGCTAATCACAGTTAGATAAAAAGATAGGTTAACTCCTCAAGAACTGCAAATTGTTTAATCTCTCACATCAACAGGATGTTGACAAATGGATAAACAGACAATATTCTTCCTGAATAGAATTCCAAGAACTTTACAAAAAAAGAAAAAAAAATGTGTCAATAGCGCTGAATAGTATCTGTGAAGAAGTCGTTCTATGAAATGTTTTTCTCGTTCTCGTTCTATGAAGTGTTTTCGGCACGTTCACAGTAACATATATTAATTAGCCTTTTGAGAATCAGACGCTAGTCGAAGAACTTCATTCAGTCCATACACTTGTCAAGCGTCCAATGGTACAAACTATGCAGTGTTAACCGAGTCTAGATTATGATAGAATGTGCAATATTACGTTCTTTGATCCAGTCGTTACTATCTTTATAATGTTATGATCCGACCAAATGGAATTTGTAGAGATCGGAAATTAAGGTCTCCTCATTCATGAACTATGAATAAGTCCTATGGCTTCACAAAATTATTAGTAAAGTCGAATGAAAAGCATCGACAAAGTTCAACACAGTATTAACAAAAGATTAATAAGAAAAATTGCTTAAAATAGAGAAATGAAACAAATACATCGTCCTGACAGCTGTTATTGATAATTTTCTTAAGTGTCACTGAACTATGGGATCCAAAACAGTATGAATTAAACATCTGGACAAGAAAAAAAATCAAATGATCCGGAAAGGTTGGATTAATTGAATCGAACCGTTTGGGTGCCAGTGGAAACAATATTGTTTTAATGGAAGAAGTGTAAAAGAATGAAAAAAAAAGAGTGAATAATGGTCTTCTTGAATTAATGAGACAAATCTCTGGTTACTCAAGTTACAGCTGCGACTGGTGAAACATGACGAATGACGATAGACACCCGTCATGTTTCCCCACACTGGACAACTACTTCGTTTCGCTCAATTAAATGTCGACTTTATGCTACGCCTATTAAAACATCTCTCTGCTGACAATTTCACTTCGGCTACGGCCTTTTATTATCTGAAATGCATTTCTGTGACCACAAGGGAGAAAACCACAAGATAACAAATTTCACCTTTTAATATAATAAAATTCAAATTCATTTCTTATCTCTTTTACATTACATCATTCATTTTCACCCTCACTAGTTCTTTCCTTTTTTGCTGATTTTTGTAATTATGAATCATAGGTTGCAATCACAATCCTCAATTGCTGATATAAATCATAAAAGAGGGTTGAGTTGAAATCTAACTCTTCATTGTCGGATCTGCTGATCAGTCGGATCAGGACAGCTGTCTCTTCAACAAAACCTCCTTTTGACAGTAATACATGACGACTTGAAATCTTTTTACATATAATCGATTTTAATCGGATTCAATTATGGTTTTTAATTGTAGAAAGGCGAACAAATTTCTATAAAATAACCTATTTCTAAAAAATTATTTCTATAGAATAATTTTCTATAAAATAACCTAAATGTAAAAACATATTTCATTGATTGCATCAAAATTGAATTACTTGTCTCAGAAACACTTAAAAAGTCTGTAGCATTCCGAATATGTGAGCTGTATTCCGTCACCGGGATTATTAAATCACTTTGTATCACACAATACCCAATAGTGTTATGATTATTCATTGGTCGTTGTCGACAATTCGTTCAAAGCTATGAAAATTGGTGCGTATCGCACGGCTCGTTGATTCTTCATTTCTTGAGAACCTTGCAGTACGCTGTAATATGTATCTACTAAGTCGGATAAATGAAGCTTAGAAAATTTGATGGAATCTCAAAGCTATAAACAGGTTGGATTATATTGACAGAAAGAGTAATATGGGCATTAAAGCCAAAAATAAAACTTACAACATTGTGACTGATAACATTTTGTGAGACATGCAATCCTGTTTCATAAAAATTTTTTAAGCGCCAATATTGCAAGGTTCATTCACAATTAACAATTTTTTTTATTTAATAAATGCACTATGTCAAAATCTGAAAGTTTTGAAGCGAATTATGAAAAATACACTGTGCAGTTGTATTATTAAATAAGTTTCCATCAGAGAATTTGTTTTTAAGCCTTATGGATTCGTTATTAAGATCAGCATAACATTGTTGTTGTTTTTTTTTTTTTTTTTTTTTGAATTAACTGTTTTCACTTGCAACCCATTCCAAGCTTAAATTAAAGCACTTTATGGTATTCATCAATAACAGTGGCGGATTTCATCCGGTGATTTTTCGAAATATTACGTTTCTTCTATTCAAATACCTTTCTCCTCGAATAGAATAATCGCGGTATCCTAAACAGAATTAATCATTAGCTAAAATTTACAAAGTAAGGAATTACTTCACGATGTCGAGAAAGAGGTTAGAGATTGCTATCATCCAAGATGAAAATGACAAACAAATGCACATTCTACAGGATGGCCTCCATTTAACACACTAACCAATGCATTAAAAGTGCGTAAAGAGCAACGTAGTTGGAGGGTGATTATCTAATAGTATTCGATTGCATCGCCAAAACGAATTGATAGTTATTGATAGTCATTTTTCCAGAATTTACAGTATGATATTTGGAATTGCCTTGTGGACAGGATGGCAATTTAAACGATACGGTAGGTATAATTGCGGTGTGCACGCGTGTCTCCTACTAAAGAAGTACTAAAAGCCACTACCACAAGTGGTTCCTTTTTCGTCGATTATTCACTGAGACGTACCGAAAAGACTTTAATTTTCTGTTATCGAAAGTAGAAGTCATTACTTTTTTCTGTTTCGGTTCGTCCGTTTTAATTGACTGTTTAATTATTTTCCTTTTTCTCTCCCTCTTCCTTCGCAAATGGAATGCATGCAGAGGACATCGATGGCCTACAACTTGAGTAAAGTGGCAACTAAATGTTCCTTAATTGCCCAAAACCAATCGTAAACTACAACTAACATTGATAACGACCACAATCCAACACTTGTAAAGATCTTTTTTCACTCCTTCCTATAGCATTTCCTTAATTCAGCTTTTCTAAAATCATAACTCTATAAAGCAATTTCACCTTTACAAAACTGCCATCTTTACAGATTGTTTCAGCTTTTTCTATAAAATTCTCGTCATAAAATCTTCACAATGCATACATGATTTAAATGTGTGACATGGAATGTTCTCTCTTTCCAGACTTGTTTCTTCCTTAGTTTTTCCAAATCCGAAGACATGCACTACCACCTCTTAATTCCTTTTCTTTGTGAAGTTTTTGTGTGTGTTCCCATCACAAATTCAGCTATACATTTGTCTCATTCATATAAAATGATTTAATTTTTTCTTAACACTTGCTTTACTATTTTTCACTGGTTAATGATTATTTCACCGATTTTCATTAATTTTCAAATTACTACTAATATATAATTTCATTTTTGGAACCTTAATTGCCCTCAAATTCTCATTCAAACTATTAAAATCATTAGGACAATTTATATGTCTCCTAATTGTTATACAACTACATGTCAAAGAAGGTTGAATAAAGGCCTTCAAAACACACTGGCAAAGAAGTCTTCAAACCATTCTTTTAGTTCATCTCTTGGTAAGGCCTTGATGTTTCCGAGGACACATTCTGCTTCTGTCCCGGTCCATTTTAGTGATATGCTCAGTTTGAATTACATCATTACTCTCATATTGGCCTAAATGAATGAGTGACAGTCCATGTTTCCATGTGATAAATGATTTATTTATCGATAAAATGTATTCATCTCTGACATTAATTGTGATGCAAACTTCAATGCTACACTATCTTCCCTAAATAATTTGTAAGACTTGGGATATTTTCGGAAATATGATGAATAGGATGACAGTTTAACTGCTTCTAACCCCCATTTTACCTTACTAGATTGTTATCCAAAACAGATCTTGCTTAGTTCTGAAAATATTCCAAGTCTTACAAATTGTGTAAAGATGGAAAAGAGATAACTAGCAAATAGCCTCTTTTAGGGGAGAGTAATAAAAAAAATCCATAAATCACAACCAAATGTTTTGGTCTTTGAACTAAAAGATTAATTCAAACCTTTTTTGAAACTACTCGTTGAACCAATTTTTCATTAAAGCTGTCCAATTAACTTTAAGAAAAGCTTGATGACTAAAAACTAAGATAAACACTACAAGGTAATATACTCAATTGATGTCAAAAATCTCTCCACTTGCATAATTTCAAAAAAAATTCAGTTGTTGAGAGCAATATTTGAAATCTAATTTCCTTGTTTCACATATTTCCGCTTTTGAACAAGAATAAAAGTGTTATAAAATAGACAAAGCTGAGAGTTTCACAAAATAAGAAGCAGTTTGAAATTACTAGTTGTTCACACGACTAGCTGTAACAAAAACGATGTCGACTGTTATTTGAGCAAACATAATAAAACTTTGAGAACAACAAATACTGTAAGCATAGTAAACATATATATATATATATATATATTCCTGTTTTTATTTTGTAGAACTAATCATTTTTCTATTTTGTTGCATCTTTTGAACCTTTTTCACTTTCTGTTTGAAACGCTAAAATTGGGCGACATTTATAAGATTGATAAATAACAGCGGAAAGATTGTGATATCAGAAATGTTGATGCAATGGTCCATAGGTGGCAGCTATTAACATACATTAAACTGAACTTAATTTCGTGAAATGGATAGCTGCTTAGAAGAGCGGATGTTGGGGACAAATTGCTTGTTATATAAGTTAACTGTCTCAATGGAGTCCATATTCCTCGCTTATGTAAAACAGCAACCACTGTATTTAATATGTACGCGTTAACTGGATGCTGCAGTTTCTATTTCAGTTTCAAACTTTCTTTAACAAGCTTTTGAAATATAACGCTCTCTGTTTATTTGATTTCATCATTCACTGCTCGTGATATAAAGTATGAAATATTGCGCCAGACATTCTTTATGATAGCCCACTTTTGAATTTTGGTAAAATACATTCCAACTTTCGCAAATTTAAAAACAAAGGGAAAAAAAGTGAAATATATTCTAATTTTCGTAAAAAAAAAATGAAATTACAAATCATCTCAAGTTGCACTAATTAATTCTCACTTTTGACTTGATGAAAAATATAGAAAGTTTGGGAAAAAAAGTTTTGTTTAACATTTCTTCCGTTCTATTTCGGGTGATAGATGACAAAGTGAACAATTAAGGTATTATTTAAAAAATTGATCAGTTGTAAATTAAATTAATTCATTTGTGTAAATTTATTTGTGTAAATTAATTCATTTGTGATATGTTTTTTCTTATTTAATACTTTTCATTCTTTAGCCACGTATTTAGATCGTATCATTTCTAGATTTATCTTGTTTTGACTTTATTCCAGTATTTCCTATTATGTCCATTGCTACCATATCAACCAATAAATTACCGTTCGCTATCCAAACCATTTTGGGTGATGATGATGAACAATACAAAATTCCCCAATGGGAGCGACCAATTTCCGAGAATGACCTTCCACGAAATAGCTACGATAAGAGCTGCTTACCTGAATATGCTGATATTAACTCCATAATTCCGCATCACTTTTCTTTTCAAAGCATAAAGGCTGCTACATTCGAAATTACATCTGTACTGCCTTCTGTTAATCGCTGCAAATTTATCTATTATCCAATATTAGTTTCCAGCCCAGAAGTTCAGAACTATTGTCCCCATTTTCCTTTTTCCACACAGTATTCACCGATACGATACGGATTTGCTTCTACTTCAGTAGCTATGCCGAATCAACTTGCTCAGCCTAGCAAATTTGGTGACGTGCCCAATCTGTTCGGTGTAAAATTTGGAAAGTTGTCTGCAAATTCGTCATATCAGCCGTTTTTTTCCTTCAATTCTAACTTGGCTGATTCTAAAATTATACAAAATTCTGGTATCAAACAAACTGTATCACATGTTAATGTAAATCATGAACATGGTGAATTCTGTTCAGCTAAAAATCCTTTATCTTTTCCAATGATTATTGCTTCTCTCGGATCCGCGACTTTTGGTAATATAAGAAACAATTTAGCAAAGCCACAAAAAATGAATCGACGAAATGGTTCTACAACACCACGGCGTACCGGACATTCTAACCAGAGTCAAATTGTAGCAGGACATAAGAAACCGCGTACGTCCTTCACCAAAAAACAGGTCTGTTTTTCCCTCTTAATATTATATATTTTGAACTTAATCTTCCGCATATCCTTTTAATAAAAAAAAAATCTTGCAAAATTTCTCATAGTCACCTTTCATAACGTTGCCTTTTCTACGCAAATCACATTAAACAAGAGTGTCAATACAAAGTAACATATCCTCAGAAGCTGATAATGAACTGAAAATCTGCAAAGTATTGGCCAGATAAAATCAAAGATCCAGAAAAAAAAAATGAAGGCTTGAAAATGGCTATTTTAAAAGTATCGGATTTGCGGCGCGCTACAAGCCCAGGTTTCTACTATTGGTCAGTGCAGAAAAAAAAAAATACTTCAGCAAGAAAAGCACAAATCGAAATCACTGAACAGTTTGTTTTAATAACCTCTCCCACTAAAATGATAAATTTGCTATAGGTATTCTTCAACTGACATTTACTTAATTTA
Source organism: Loa loa (assembly GCF_000183805.2). NCBI lineage: Eukaryota > Metazoa > Nematoda > Chromadorea > Rhabditida > Onchocercidae > Loa > Loa loa. The sequence continues at coordinate 56,327 of NW_018108580.1, forward strand.
AGCTATTTGATGCTTTTGAATATTTTACTCCGTACTGTGTTAATTATATCGATCAAATAAGCGTGTCACCGTGAATATTCCTTATTCCGTTGTTACTTATTATTTGCGTGTATATATTATAATTCATTCCCCTAATCGATATTATCTGTTGAACATTTTTCAAATCATTTTAGCTTTTTTAAATTTGAGGTGGAATCACTGGAATGCAGATTTCTAGAACAGAAGTATTTGGCAAGTACCGAACGAGTTAACTTGGCTAATCAGTTAGAAATGAGTGATATGCAAGTTAAAACATGGTTTCAAAATAGACGTACAAAATGGAGGTAAATTTTAAAAAATAAAAAAACGTTATATTTTATGCAGTGCCAAATTATGGATCTAAGTAACAAATTATGTGCAGGTTTCGTATATTGAAATCCAGCCTCAAATTCGGTTTCAATTTATACATTTCTGAAAATAGGACTCTCCAAACTTGAAAATTCTTTTTTCTTCTAATTTTTCACTCTCAACCTTTCTTTACTGCTAGAACATTACTGAAAGCTCAATGAATTTCTCTAATGAAGTAGCTATTAATCATGTTAAAACAATTTCACTGTTGAATGATAACGAATAAAATTGTGCCTGTAGTTATTTAACTGTCTACCGATTATAAGATATTTTTCGTTTTTGAAATTCAACTTGTCGTTATCAGTAAACCTGTTTTGTTCTAATATCGACACTAAGGTTGAATAAATGGATTTAAAACAAATAGTGTTAGAATCCAAAAGTGGAAGCTGTCTAAAAAGTGAAACACATTCATTATTGCAGAAGACAAGAAGCAGAAGAAAAAGAATATGAAGACAAAGAGAAAATCAAAATGATGTCCTGTTATTCCAAATGCTTTTTTGCCAGACCCGATGTAGTGCTCTAACCGAATTTTACCAATGGGTAAATAAATGATTAGTTGAAGATAGCATGCAAAATCGTTTCAGAAACCTTCGGGTCAAAATATTTCCTGATTCAGACATGTCAGCTCCCTTTCACACAAATGATGTTCATTTGCCATTTTCTCATTGTCACTTCATTTCATTTCATAATTTCGGTTTGAGTTTTATTTCTTACTACATCACCTTTGAAAGTAAGGTGCAATTGAGAAATGTTGAATAATAGCGCGTCTTTGCTTTTATCCATAATTTATAGTTCATCAAGATTCGCATTCATCATAACATCCTCCTAATTATTGCTCTTCATTTCATCACAGAAGCTGAGTCGGTTCAAGTTGCACCAATAACCTTCGCATAATCAGAAAATGTTTTAAAAATGTATTTCGTTGTCAATTTCCACTTGAAAGG
>NW_018108581.1:0-1684 GCF_000183805.2 Loa loa
CTGTCATATTTATAGTTGAAGTTATTACTTATCCAAAAATTATTTCTTCATCATGATACTGTCATATTTATAGTTGAAGTTATTACTTATCCTAAATTATTTCTTCATCATGATACTGTCATATTTATAGTTGAAGTTATTACTTATCCAAAATTATTTCTTCATCATGATACTGTCATATTTATTTGTTAAGATACTTTTTCACAGATTCAATAAATATAGCTGTTTAATTTTTAAATATAAAACTATTCGATCCATCCACGGTTCATTTATTCTAAGAAGGATAAAAGTAAGGAAGAAGAAGAAGACGAAGGAAAGAATGGTATTTAACCAAATAGCTTTGCACTTTTATCAATACCCTTCCAAAAAGTATGCATATGAAGTAGACAAAATGCACAGATGTGCATTAACGATCTTCAATGCTATTCCATCGTAATATATTACTTTGGATTTTTTTAAAAAAAAAAGAAAAAAATAAAAAAATAAAAATAAAAAATAGTGGAAAAAAAAATCCCGCGTTTCAGCATATACTGATATCTCTTAAAATATGAACTTTTTTTTTTAGCATTTATTTGAATTACTTTCAACCACCTGTCATATATATTGATTTCTGTTGTTTGTTTATGTTTCAAAATACATAAATAACATATGAATATTAAAAAAGAAAAAAAAATCATTTATCTTTACTGGATAAAATCATTGAACCTAAATTTACTATTATTATTATTATTGATATAATCGATATCAGTAATGATCATTGATGTCATGCTAACTATTATACTACTATTATCAGTAACGATCATTCAGATCAAGTGAACTATTACTACTGCTAATGATATAATCGTTATCAAGCATATTATTATTATCATTGATATAACTGCTAGCAATAATCGAAATGATTCAATTTTTATCATCTAAATTCATTTTTTCCATTATCACTTTTTTTTTCTGAAATACCAACGATATTTTTAACATAGCATAATGAATGTTGTTGTTGTTATTGTATTTTTTTTCCCCCTCCCTTATGATTGGTCATTTCAAAAGATATTTAATCATTCAAACATTGACTTATAATTGATTTCGGGATACATGCATTACATAAATGTTTCGCTAATTATAGTTTCGATAATTGGTTTGGTAAGATAAATTCAAATTGTGACAATTTTTAATTATAATAATAGACTATTTTGATTGTGACATTTATCAATCAAATGTTAACCCAAAATTAGTATGCTGAAAATTTTAAATTTTCACTAAAATCCATTTTAAATGAAATCCTTCTATGATACGAACCATTTGTAATGAAGGAGGATGGAAAAGTTAGTTATGGTAAAGGAAAAAAAAATTTGTAACTTTATTCTAACCTATGCCCATAACATGAAATGCTTATGTAATTCATTTATGGTCACATGCTACTAAATATTATTGTAATTGTAGCACTAAACAAATAATCTTTATTTATTCCTCTCTTAAAAAAAAGACATTAATTAAGGCTTCGGATAATTTAATAATTTCATGCCTTTAAAATAATTAAAAAATTTGGACAATAATCAATTTACTCAGTAATATTCGGTTATTGCTAATTAATTTTTAATTATTGTTAATTAGTTAACAATCTAATATTGTAAATTATCATTAGAATCATTATAATCTTTGAAAGTGGCAATTTTTTTTTTTTTTGTTT
>NW_018108581.1:2365-4345 GCF_000183805.2 Loa loa
TTTTTTTTTTTTTTTTTTTTTGCTTTCATTTGTATTATTGAAGTTTTAAACTTACTTTGTAAATCTTTTGCGAATGAATTGATGTTTTTTAATCTAAAAATTTTTTCAGCAATAAAATTATTTTAAAAAATTTTTCTAATTTTAAGAAAGAAAGTTAAATTTTCATTTTAAACCATTAAATTAAACCATTAAATGTAACCCAATTTATGCATACAATACTGTTATTAGCGTTATTCTTTACTTATAACGATTTTCAATTGATACTTTAAGGAAGGAAAAAAATAAAAAAAAAAAAACAAATTGAAAGTGGTGTAAAAATTGCTGATAAAGGAGAAATTACAAATGTATGCGTCATCTTTCATCCATCATTTCTTTAATAAAAATTTGATAATAATTTCAATTAAATGTTTAAAAGGAAAATAATCATTATAATGTATTTGTGCATAAAATTTATTCAATTCATATTCTGTCGGAGAACAAAAAGGAAAAGAAAAAAAACTACGAAAGAAAATTGTGACAAAAATTAAAAATAAAAATTAGATTTTTTAAATTTGATTAGAATTATTTTAATTATTTTTCAATTGTATAAGAAGGAGGAAAAAAAAGAAGAAAAAAAAAATGTAACCTTTGAATATTGTCAATTTTCCTTCCTAATTTTATCGAACCGTTGTTTAATATCATCATCATATAGACCAGTCTTTTTTTTTTCTTGTTTTTTTCTTTTTTCAATTGATGAAATTAAAGAAAATGGAAAAACCCTAATTAATTGATCTTACTCTCTTTCGTTTACCTTCAAATTCTTATCAATTTTCAAATTTAATTTCAACGTCATCAATGTTTCCAATTCATATATTATAATCAGAAAAGATTTTGTTTCCTTTCTTTTTCATTCCTTTTTTTTTAATTTTTTTTTAAATAAATTTAACAACATCTTCCCTACTATTTCAAATACTATTTGGCCATTCATCCATCTGCCAACATATCATCCTTTCCTTTTTGTGCTAATATCTTACTTTTATCATAATTAAAATATTCCATGCATTTTAATTATAATTCACTATTTTAGCACTAATGTAATTTCAATTTTTACTGAATGAATTAATAAGGTCAAAGAATATTACTCGATAATATGTAGCCAATTTAACGTATTATTTTAGTGTAATTATCATTTCATGCTACCATTTGATCCATATTCTGTATAAATGAATAACTAAGCTTGAGGTTTAGGCTTTTGAAATGAATTTAAAAAATCTTAGCCAAATATTAGACCATTTATTTATTTATTTTTTCATTCAGATTAATTGGACGAAAATATACTATGGATCCTCACGGATGAATGTTCACGTCCGTTCATTTGTCCCATTTTATTGACGGAAATGTCACATTTGATGAATCATCTAGTTAGTGATTCATTTCCAATCCCTTTCCATTGTAGTATGATGATGTTTCGAATGTAAAATATTTACTTGTTTAACAAGAAATTGTTTGTTTGATTGCTACTTATTTCCTTCCTATAAAAAAAAAAAATATTTGCTTCGTTTGCTTCAATGCACTTAATATATTCGTGTTTTTTTTTTCTTTTTTTTTTTGTTGCTAATTTTCACGATTCGTTAACGTTTAGCATACGTTGACGTCTAAAATACGTCTAATTTTACGTTTTCCTTACGTCAAATATGCTTAATAGCGCCCTCGCGAAAATGCATCAATGTCTTAATTATTCTTTTGACACAAATTTTTGAGTGATTATTGATTACATTTCATTTTAAATTTATAAATTATTGTTTTTTTTTCCATATATTTTTTTAAAATTGATTACACAAATATGATCTGATAACAACCCTTTCGGCATTTATATGGATCCATATGTGTGTGTGTCTGTGTGTGTGCGTGCGTGTGTATGTGTATGTGTGTGTGTGCGTGTGTATGTGTATGCGTGTGTGTGTGTGTGTCTGTATGTGTGTGTGTGTGCGTGTGTGTGTG
>NW_018108581.1:4841-21507 GCF_000183805.2 Loa loa
GTGTGTGTGTGTGTGTCTGTATGTGTGTGTGTGCGTGTGTGTGTGGATGTGTGTGTATGTCTGTATGTACACCTATACGTATATAATATGTGTGATATAGTGAAATGCAATTTTTGAAGTGAAAAATTTTTCATTTTCTAAAATTATCTATTATCACAAATTATTCATGTTATTGTCTTTTTTTTTCCCCCTATAATTTTCTAATTTTCCGGTGGGCCGTATTTTCAATCTTTCTATTTTTCTACTTTTTTTTATCTTAGTTTTTGAAAAAATTCAGATGATTCAATGAAAAGTTTACATAATTATGTACATTTGAATGAATACATTTGATGAACTGATGCAATGTTCTAAGATTCATTTCCGGATGACTGTTCTTTCGTGTATGTACCTCTTTTCCATTACTTCTTCTCGGTTCATTCTTTTTTCTCCATCTTACATTTACTTATCGCTTACTTTGTTTACTTACCTATACTGTTATTGACAGTAATTGAAAATTTAACAATCATTTTTAAATTTTATAAAATTTTGAATTTCTTTGTTAATGAAATTTGCGAAGATCTGTTGTTATATTCTATATTTTGCTTTGGTTCCTGCTAATAAATATAGGCCTAAATGTATCGCCATTTTTCTTATTTTCTTTTATCAAATTTCTTTCCATTTAAATTCAACCAATGTATAGAAAAAAATTACAAATTTTAGTTTGGATAAATTGGACACAAGTGAATCAAAAAAAGTACATTTTCTAAAAAACTTTTTGAAATATTTTATTTTTATCACTCATAAATTTAAAATAACTTACAATGGAATTGCTATACCGTCTGATAATATATCAAGCTATCACTTCTCTATTTTCTTACTCATCAAATTTCATTCTCTTCGCATTTATTGTTTCATATGTTTTGCTTACTCTCCATCTTATCAATGAAGTTTTTTTTTTTTTATGTTGAAATGATAAGAATAATAAGTCGAACAAATATTTCAATCCTTAAACAACTAACTTGCAATCTGTTGAATTTCCAAAGTTAAAATAAGATTTCGATGAAATTTTAATAATAATAATAATAAAAAATTTGCAACTGTTGTATTTGTGTTACAGTGATTAAACTCATAATAATTATCAACAACATCAAATATTTTGGATTGATTCCTGTATTTCTTATATATTATCAAGCGAAAAGTATTTTTTATAAGTCGTAATTGCAGTTTTCCTTTTCCGTGTAACGTTTGGTTGGATTTCCAGTTTTCAGGATCAGTGAATTTTTAGGATGCCAGCAACGGCACAAGCTTTTAATAGGATATTGGATGATCTTGCTCGACGGCAGCTTCTTCTTGATTTCCAGTTTGGCGCAGCTGGAAGTAGCTATGAAGCAATCAGAAACATAGGTTCTGGCGCTTTTGGTATTGTATGTGAAGCAGTTGAAACAAATTCAGGAACAAAAGTTTGTTAATTTTCCAATTTCCCACAATTTTCAAGTTTCTTTTTTCTTTATTTTAAAGCATGAATTTCGACTTATTGTTTCCAGAACTTTTCTTCCCTTTTTTTCTTTTTCATACTTAATGGTGACTAATTTAGGTTGCTATCAAAAAAATCGGTCATGCATCAGCAACGCCAACTTCAGCCAGGCGTACGTTACGTGAAATCCGAGTGCTGCGTTATATTGCTCATGATAACATTGTTAGCCTCAGGGATATCTTTCGGACACCCGGAAATTTAGGTAAGTGTCAAATTTTACGTACCACATTTCTGAAAATTACTTTGAATAAAATAAGCTAATATGGAGTTGCTAATTATTGTGCATAATTTCGTATAATTTATTTTTCCTGATTTTCAGGTATAAATGTTTACCTTGTGATGGACTTAATGGAAGGCAATCTTCATCATCTCATTTATTGCGGTGGTCCAATGGAAGATGATTTAATTTCTCATTTCCTATACCAAATATTACGAGGACTTAAGGTAAGTATTTGCATTTAATGTCTCTTTTACACTTTTACTATGAAAAATTTTTCAATTCTAAAATTTGTCTCTCAAAATTGCACTCATACCTGTCACTAATTTTAGTACATACATACTGCTGGTATCGCTCATCGAGACTTGAAACCATCAAATTTACTTGTAAATGGTGATTGTCATTTGCGCATTGCTGATTTTGGTATGGCAAAATTAGCAATGAAAAATCAAATTGAAGAGGTGGAGGAGCATTCATTCTACATGACACAACATATAACTACATTACCATATAGGTAATATTTTAATGGAAGTTTTGTTTTGAAATATAAATCATCGAATTTAAATGAAATTAAGAAATTCAACGGAAGTTTTTTTTGGCTCAGATTTCTATTTTCTTGTCATTTTGGATTTTGTCTGAAGTGAATAACATGGTTTTGGACTTTATCTTTCATAGAACTGACAAATAAAACCTCGTACTGAAAAGTCGATTGGAATCAGAAAAAAAAAGAAAAAGAAAGATGTCTCATTGGACTAAAAATTCTCCAGAGCTCCTGAACTTCTTTTTGTGATGCCGGAACATTCAACAGCGGTGGATTTATGGGCAGTTGCTTGCATTTTTGCTGAAATGATTATTCGCCGGGAATTGTTTCCTGGTCGAAGTGTAAGTGGACAAATAAAGATTATCGTCACCATGCTGGGTGCACCTTCGGGCAAGGTTTCTTATTATTTTACTTTTCAAAATTACTTTTGTTATGTATAATTTGAATATCACATCAATCAAATTAAATGAATTTTTCTTACCTAATTTAATACGGATAAGTGAGAGGATGTTTGATAAAAACAAGAGAAAATTGTTAAATGTGACACAAATTCCGGATTTTTATACTTTAATTTTACTAGCTATTAGAAATGTTAATGAAAAATAACGTTTCGATGGGTTGATAATATAACGATCGTTTGAAGCAGGAAATCCATCCATTTCCTTCCTAATTAATTTTAAAATCTGCACTTTCTTGTTTTTTGTTGCCAAAAACAACAACCCATGTTACTAACATTTATCCCAATGAACATTATTTAAATTCAGTAAACTAATCTTGAAATGCTTTATTTTCGGTGTTTTAGATTATGAATCAAATCCAGTGCGACCGAACACGACGTTTAATCGAAAATTTTGGTGATCATCCTGTACGACCTTGGAGTGAAATTATTCGCGATAAAGCCGATTCTTTCGAAACCTTGGATTTAATTGCTAAAATGGCCAAAATGGATCCAGAAGAGCGAATTGATGTTAATGAAGCCATTCAGCATCCATATTTTAAAGAATATTATCCCAGTATTATCAATGAACAAGCTTGTCCTTTCAAGGTGAAATTTCGTTTTCTTTTTTTTCCAGTCATCAGTATAGCAGTAATTTTTGACTTCTTGTTTGAATGGTTCTGTTGAAGTTTGAAAAGTGAACCAACTGAATTTGACAGTTTAATTAACCTACATTTTAAATTTTTCTAAATCTTAATTTTTTTGACCAATTTTAGGTTAAGATGGATATGGCAGCGATTGAAACTCTATCCCACGAGGGTCTTGTTCAAGCTTTGATCAATGATGTCCGCGGAGCCGATGAAGCTGATTTCACAACTCATTCAGCAGATGTAGCGCTCACGCCAGGCGACTCTTCATCAGGAGTAAGTTTTCATTCTTGTTCCTACATGATGGGATAGATATTCCAAAATAAATGTATTATATATCCAAAATCCAGAATCTGAAATCTAGCTTACATAGTGAAGATCTAAAATCTAATATCCGGAATATATTCAGAACCCAGTAATTAGAAATCCAGCAACTATCATTGTTTGACTTTTTGCCTGACATATATCTTTTATCCATCTGTGAATGAATTAAAGTATTACTTACTTCTTTTTGTTTTTTTTTTTTTTNTTTTTTTTCAACAGTATTGCTGACGAGGAAGGAAGTTTGAAAAAATTTCATAGCTGCTATTGTGTCCAAAATATATTGTGCATTATCATTTAAAATTAATCAATTGAATCATTTGATGTTCGATGTATATTGCTTGAAAAGAAAAAGATTTATTTACAGCATACTTGCAGATATCCGAAGGAAGTACATCGGCCAGTGAAGATCTCCGGCAAACGACATTCAATGTTGACGAAAGTGCTACTGATTACCGGAAGAATCGACTGTTCAAATAACAGCTGATGTGGAAATTTCTTTTCCAAAAAAAAAAAATTGACAACTATCGGTTTCTTTCCTTTTTATTTTTAAATGTCTTGTATGATTAAATCGGAAAAACTCAAAGTTTCCAACTGATTTCAAAGAATGTGTGTTTTTCTTTTAAATACATATGCTTCATCTTTTTTGTTAAAACTATGTACAAAAAAAGAAAAAAGAAAATTTCCTCTTATTTCATCGTATCCTAAAACATTGTGTACATATTGACTTGCCTGCCATCTCTCTATCTACTTAAATGTTTAGAGAGTGACAGTGATATATTGTGTTAGAGTAAATGACATCCTGAAGAGAGCTTCCCATGATTTGAAAATGGAATCTTTTTCCAAGAAAAAAAAAAGCAGCAATGGTTGATACAAGGAAGGAATGATAAGTTTAAAACGGAACATCCTTTTTTTTTCAATTTGAAATTAAACAACATTGGAAATTCCAGTGTAAGGTAAATAACAATTGGTTGCTGAGTCTTGAAAATACTAATTCTGAATGCTTTCTTACACCACGTGTTTCTTCATCAGGTAGTATTGCAAAAGTTACAATGGTAAATCTTCGTCATCTGCGCTACTGCATTTTTCCTTTATTTTGTTTGAATAATACCTGTTTTTCTTGAATCAAAATAAACGAGGTAATGCATTTATCATTAAACACTTCACTAGACGAACATCTTTTGTTTTTTTTTGGGATAATTTTCCTGGAATTTTTCAAAATTTAAAGGATAAATTGTACGCTGTTAACAACAAACGGGAATATCATTGGTTGTTAGCAGTTTAGAGGGAGGAAGAGGGTAATGTGATGGAACTGGTTTTCCTAACCTGATTAGACAATCGTTTGTATGGCGGAGGTGCATTGTAGCGAAATTATTTCGTTTTCCATCCTTTGTCAGTGTGATTGATTGATTGCGTTAATCTCGAATACCAATCAGGTCAGTTTCATAAATACATGTTTGATCTGAAATAAAAAATGCTTTGAATTCCCAACATTTTATGTGTCGAGCATGAAATAAAGTTGTATTTGTCAATATTCAGACTAATTAGTAAGGACTACACTGTTCCCGCTTTACTCTGTCCCTATACTATCATTTCTGTGCTTTGCAAATTCAAATTAGATTAGAACTTTCTCATTTTATCAAATTCATCATTCCCAACAAAATATCAATAGTCTTGATCTTCATTGTTAGCTTTGTTTCTAAAAATGTTTAATCATATTAGCTAGCTTTATCAGTCGATCCTATTTCTATGCTATATCCAGTTCCTGTCATTACACATACCAACCATTAAAGAAAGCTTTCCAACTTTATCGGTTCATAATACATAACATTAGGAATTGACCTATCTTATACCTAATAATTGGAACTTTAATACATAACTCTTCTATTCGAAACCTCCTCAATCCAACTAAACTAACAGATACACTAAAACTAACAAATATACATACAATATTCACTCGAATAATACCAATCTTATCAAGCGGGATGAGAAGTTTTCGTTGCGTCCCAAAATAATATACCATGCGTGGTGTAAAATGCTTTCTCTGCTTCCCATTGAAATTATAATTTTTTTCTATTTTCTACAAGAAATGATTTCTCAACGGTCATTGGGTTAGTCGGTGAACGGGAGTGCAAATAGAGTTTGTCGTTGTTCGCCCATTCAATAGCAATCAAAAAGTGTTGTTTAACGAGAAGAGTTAAAGGAATGTATGGGAAGAAAGCGAGTGGTAATTGGAGAGTTATTCAACTTTCTAATTGCACTGAAAATGATTTGATTTTGCAATGAGGACAACATAAAAAGTATTGCTGCGAGGATGAAGAGGATAAGGAAGATGTGACAGTGGGAGGTAATTTTTCAAGGAGTAAAAAAAATGCAAGAAATATTTATAGATGGGTAACAAGTGAGGCAGTAATAAAGAACCAATAGAGAAAGTTATGCGTTTTTTTTATAACTTATTTGTCAACATACTATAGTTTTATAGAGTTATCTGATAATTTTCTGCATTTATTGATAGGAATTATGTAAGCCATAAATAAGCAACTTCAAAGTGTGTCCTTCAGAATGATTGTTTAAAATACCATTTCCGAATTACATGACATAGAGAAGCGAAGTAATAGCAGCACTCTGTGCGAAAAGATATTTGGTTTTGTCAATAGCGAACTCGCGCATGTATCGCAGACATGCCGGATAATGGAAGAAAAGTTCTTCCTTCTTCTCCATCTCCTTTAGTTATACTGAACATTAATAAAGTGTATCGTTGAGATGATAACTTTTGATCTTTCTAGTTATAGCTTTTAGTCGTCCGTTAAATCTGTTGAAGGTTGCTTTGAGTGGAGAAAATTTCTTAGAGGGAAATGAAAGCTCACATTTTTCTTGAAAAGGCATTTTCTGGAAAGTCCAAGAGTGTTTTGCGTGCATATTGTTAATCATAATCATGGTAAAAAAAAACAATTACAGTGACTTTGCAGGTTAGTTATGGATATCAGTGGAAGGTCACGTCGAGTGCCTCCCCTTTGGACGTCCGTCGGCCACGCACAGGTAGGTTTATCTTGTTCCATTGAGTCATTATATATATATATTTTTACATTTCTCTCTAAAAGATAAATTGTAGATCTTCACTGTGATAACTATTAAAGATCACAATCCTCTACTTTGCATATTACGATGTCCGTATGTGTTTAGGGCATATCGGAGTATATGAAGTTTCACTACGCTAAAAACTGTTTAGTTATATATTCGATTGATAGATTATCGTAGAAGCTTTTTAAATCTCGTATTTTTACCCGCAGATTCTTCCTGATTTATATACATGGAACTTGGAATATGGAGTGAAATATATTGACATCTCCATATACTTAACCTTCTAAGAATCAGTTTTAGCTTGAAACATACTTAGTGGTCGACCGTTGAATGTATGTATTAATAAATTCTGTGATATATAAACTGATTATTTTCCTCTATATCATTCAGTTTTCTCTCTTTGGACGTCCAATTTACATATGTTTATTTCTGCACTTGTTTAGTCCTTTCGGAGATGACTTTTTGTTTCGTGTTTGTTATACTTTGATCTCCATATCGAAGTGATCAATGTTGATGTTTCATGCATGCCAATTTATAACGCAGCTGTTAAGGGCTTTTGTATGCATCAGAAAATACGATTAAGGGAATGGAAAGAAAGTAATTAATAATTTTATTACACGTTATAACTAATTGTCCGACATTTGTTGCCTGATTTTCCTTTTTTGTCAAAGCTCACTTGAAAATGCTGTTTTAGTTACTACCGTTTAGTGTTGTATATATATTTTATGAAGTGTTGTTGGAAGTCCTTTAACTTTCTGATGTCGTTTGTTTTCAGAGTAGTATAGAGGATCATAAATCAGTAGTTAAATCTGTACGTTTTATGAACGGAGCTGCATTATATGAAGTTAAGGGTGGTTCAACATTTAAGGGTGTGATGAATGGTGAAGAACGGAATTATGGTTGGGTACGACCAACATCACGACGTTTATCACGTGAGTTTGAACGTCGCTATGGTGTAAGAAATTCTCGAAGTTTCGTGAGCAAATACTCCTGTCGTGCACGCTTTAAGGTATCTTGCTCGTGTATAATTTAGCATTAGCTTTTTTTTGCATGTTTTGCCCTGTTGTTCCCTTTATTTATTTACTTTTTTCATTTTCTATTATTTATTTATTTTTATTTTCTTTTTGTTTTATCACAGCATTAACAAGATAATGGTCAAGTTGGTAGTTTATGAATGAATTGTGTTAAATTCTTTTTCTTTCTAAAAAAATTTAGACCAGAATCTGTATGATTTGAATTCCTGTCGTGGCCGCTATTACATATCGTGTTTTAAAAATGGTTCATGACTGGAGGGATGATAAAAAAATGCGGTAATTTTATTTTCTCGTAATAAATTTGCGGAATAATATTGTTTGAAGTGAGCAAAGAATGCTCAAAAATGTTGCTGTGTTGTCACACTGTTACGGATGTAGTATTCACTATCAGCAATAGTGTCATTTCATCGTTGAAGTAGCATTCTTCCCCCATTTCGATCTTGTGGAGTATGTGCGCATTTTTGCCGTATCTTTTCATATTTCCGTGATTTCAAGGCTGAATTGCCCTTTTCGTTAAAGGTAAATTAGTAAATCTATGGTAGTTCCATTTTTTCAGTTTCTCCTTGCCTTTCTTAAAGCTCCTAGGAGATGTTCATCGTATTATAATGTTTTATGCGTTTTATTGGTTCCACGTCTCGATAAGGTATTCAGGATAGGCATTTGTGAAAAGGATCCATGTGGAAATCAAATTTGAATGAAGTAGTTATCAGCTTATTTCTTAACGGTTTGCTACAGCTTATCTAACAGTCAAACGTAGAACTTAATGTTAGCTATCCCCATGTTTTGTTCTTAAAGCACAAGTTAAACTGATTCTGTGACTAAAGTGACAGAAATGTTTTTCCTCTGTGCTATATGCATCTGTTCATTTATTTGTTCAGAACGTGTAACAAATGGCTATGCAAAAGTTCTTTACCAATCACGAAAAATCTGCTCATATCCCGCCATTACTTCAAATTTCGATCCTGATTTCCTTTTCATGTTATTGGTCTTTGCACAGAAAGAAAAAGCACTTATTTTTTTGTTAAAAAATGATACTGAATTGTGGACTATGTGGACTCTGTTAAAAATATGATGGCTATGTCATCTCAAATTAAGAATGAAGCTGAAATTGGAGGTATAAATTTCATTTTATAGCAATGAATTCTTTCAAAAGTGCAGTGAAAAAAGCAGTGTTAAGCTTGACTGTAAAGTCTTATGACACATCTTGAACAAATGCTTATCATTGAAATTTTTTGCATTTTTCCCGTTCAAGTTTTTATATTTTATCCATATGAAGGTTGCAGTCTGGTTCTTCATTCATGCCAGGCAAAGTTGCATTACACAGAACAACTGGATGGTAGTTACAAAGCCATCCAGAACTAGCAGTCGTTAAAATTTGTGGTCAATTTGAAAAATCCCGAGCGATAATAACTGGTTAAGGAATGGCTCTATCAAACAAGAAAAGTGATGGCCAACGCACAAAATAATTATGTATTTATGCCACAATTAAAGTCCCAGAAAGTACCATGACCATATGCTACATACATCTCTAAGTCCTTTAGATCTATAAGACAGCACCTGAGATACCAATTTCATTCCTATCTAATCTTTGAATTAGTAGTGCACACAAAACATTGTCATGATTTCAAGCTACTTAGTAGTGGCCATTTATATGGAGTTTTTTTCTTCGCTTTTGTGTTTTTCCCAGCTTAGTAAATTTCTCAAGCATTATCTTAGCTGCTATTTTTCCTCTACTCGTACTTTGACTTTATTTTATTTATAATGCAGATCGTACTAAATTTTAGAAGCATTCACAATGAAGTAAGCAAATATTTATAGTTCGAATTTGTTGCACAATTAACAAATAAGAGCGTTGGTTATTTCTCTCTAAAGGAACGTATCCAGGAAGCATCATATATTTTCCCAGACAATGCTGTCTGCAATTTCTATTATATTTTAAGAAAAAAGCTTTGACACATCTGTTAAAACTTCTGTATAATTTTGATTAAGCTTCTGTCTTTCTGTATCAGTTTGTCGGGATTTTGCAACACCGAAATCTGCACAATTCTAGGTTTCTTATCTGTCTTGGAAAACGCTAATTTTGCTGTTCCTTTTGAAATGTGAAAGATAACATGTTCCTGTTTCAATAATATCTTCACCAAAAGGAAAAGGCTGTATATATAGACGTCTGAAGTAATGAATGGTGAAAAAGGATAGTGATTTCTACGATTGTGTAAGTCTTGTGCTTCTGCTTAATGCCACAGAAAGTTAAACATAAGACATCCCATGCTGTTGAGCGAGTGACAGTAGTATAACTTCATAGGTACTGGCAGGAGCTTTTCTATGAGACAATACAACACCATTGTATGATTATGACGAGGAATCCAAAAAAAGAGATGGAAGTTTGGACTAAGAAGATAGTCCTGCCAATCAAGCTCCACATTCTTCCATTTCCATCTTCCAGTTTTGATTTCGCATTCATACGCCATTTTATCCTTTTCTGTTTGATTCCACTTATAACTTTTATTTCCTCCTTTATGTCCAGTTGCTGTTCATTATCTGTTCCAATAAAACTTGCTTAATAATCTTTCTGGTTCCGATTTGCAGAAATTGTTGGAAGTTATTCATAGTTACCACCGAGAGTACAAGTCTAACCAACACTCCATACATTTGAACAACACTCCATCTTCTTCTGCCATCTTTTTTGTTCTGTTTCTGCAGTACAACAAGCACATACCTCACGTTTCAGCACTTTTTCCATAGCATATCACATAGACTGATTTTCTCTGAAAATATCTAACTGAAACTTTTTACCCTTAAATACCTTCCGAAATTTATTTCCGACTTTTTAATTTATTCTGCTACATACTTGAATATACTGGATATTTCCGTCTGATGAAAAACACTTCTTTCGATTTCTATCTCGTCCATTTTTTTTCTTGTGATATGATCTCTGGGATTATTTAAATTTTTGCTGGAAGTTTTTACAACCTAGTAATTATATGGGAAATTTAGAGAACTATGGAATACGTAAAATGGTCAGTACGTAATGCATGGGAAGATTATTTGGAAGGTGATTGTCAACTTCGAGTTGCTCAAATGGACCGCTTACGGGAGCACAAATATTCCGTAGTTGATATATCTTGGCTCGATGAGTACTGTATGAAACGGTTACTTTTTAAAATGGCTTTCCTGCCAATTTATTTTCATCTTTAAACTCATTTATTAGGTTTATTTAAAAATTGAGCTACTCGCAAATTTTCATCCCGGAATTTGTCTTTTTGAGGAGTTCATCTATGTTCCCTTAATGAGCTAAGAGTACCAGTTAAAAAGTAAAGAAGTTATTAACAGATTTCCTAATGAGAGTTTGTAATTTGATGGAATGCGAAAAGCAGCCCAAGAAACATCGCCATCGTTGCTAAGTGCATTCCAGGTTTTGGGAATATGTAGTTCAGTTTTATCCTATGTGGATCGCTCCAAATGTAATCACTATGTCGGGATTTTTTATAAACCTTGTAACTGTACTTATCTTGGCTTGTTTCTCTTACGATGCTAAGATTGCTGTAAGTTTGTTTTCCTTGTGCATTATAAATAATACATCATCAGTGTTAATAAATTTGTTTGGGTACAGTCGTAGGGATGAACCGTGAGTTAAATTACATATTTTTAAAGCAGTTATCGCTATTACTGCAGGCGTCCTCTTGGGCGTATTTCCAAGCAGCACTTGGCGTGTTTTTATACCAAACATTGGATGCTACTGATGGGAAACAGGCTCGTCGTACAGGTTCTAGTTCACCTTTAGGTGAACTGCTCGATCACGGTTGTGACGCCATGTCGCAAGGTTTGATATTTAGATATCATATATGCAAATTCGTATTTGCTATGTAAGTTGTGCAGCTTTAACTCCTTCCTTATTCACCTTCATCATGCAGATGCAAATGCGCTGACTTCAGTCCTGCGCTCATTTCTTTCAGCTCATTCAATAATTTATTTTATAGTCATGCGAACATTTCAGTGCTTGTCACGTTGAATATTTGCTATGCTATGTTATTGGGGCAAGAACGTTACGTGGTACTCTTTGTGACTGTTTCATCTGTTGTACTTTTTTACTGTGCACACTGGAGTACGTATTGTACGGGACGGTTAAAATTCGCAAAGCAAGTCTTTTTTTTCCACTTTTTATTGTACTTTTTTACTTGTGCACACTGGAGTACGTATTGTACGGGATGGTTAAAATTCGCAAAGCAAGTCTTTTTTTCCACTTTTTACGTGGTTTGTTATTAGGTGGTCTCAGGATGTTACGTCTGTTTTAGTATAACCAGAACTTCAAATTTTAATTTCGTTCTATGGAAATTCGAAAATTATCACAAATGACGTTCTCTTTTTTTCAGGTTTGACGTCACTGAGGCGCAAATAACCATTTTAATCGTTTTGCTAGTGACATCTATATTTGGCACAGGTTTTTGGACCGAGCAGGTTATTTTAAAGCTATTGCTTCTTAATTTTAAGAGTAGTAATATATGTGTATTTGAAGGCATTTTGGTAACTAAAAATCAGTTTGAGCTCTTTTGCTAGAGATCTCTAATTTTTTCAGTTCCTTCATATCAGTTTAAAGTATGTGGCCATTTTCATCTCTTCTTTAATGTGCATGTCACAGATTGGTGATTATCTTGTAGATGTCGTTACTGGAGGTGTAGGAAAGAATGGATCTACTGTTGCGGTAAGTTCAAGTGTTGGGTTCGGTTTGAAACCTTTCGTGGTTGTAAATTTCATAAAAATTTTTCACAGACTTAACATATATTTTAGGATACATCTGTTTTATCACCTCTGATACCATTGCTGATGATGATAACACCATTTTGCATGATATACAGTAAATCGGTGACAACAGTTTATGATGATCACATCACTTTGTTTGCTTTATGTCTTGGTGCAGTGTCAACGAAAGCTACTATGAGGTGGGTTTTCATTATTTTAGATTTCCATTTCCATTGCAGGTGTTTCCCCAATTCAACATATGTGTAATGTGAATTAAAAGTTCAGTAAATTTATGGCTTACCGAAAGTAAGAGCACATTAAAGAACGGAACTTTTAAAAATCATGTTCATACTTTACTATTACTTCAAATGTATTAGATTTTTGAAGCGATGCAGGAATGAAGTTGCCACGGAACAATGCATATTAAAGTTACAACGAAACAATGCATAATTTTCCCTTTGTTACTGTCCTTCGTCGATATCAGCATTCTAAATATATGTTGGTAAACGGAAAATTTGGTCAGAAATTGCAGAAATTTTCAGATTAATATTGGCTCATATGAGTCGTAGTGAGTTAGCGATGTGGGATTGGATTTATCTCTCACCTTTGATGATGATGCTTAATCAGTATTACGATATGCCAATGAACGAGTTTTATCTTCTTCTTTGTGCTACAGCAAGTTTTTTCGCTGTTTTGATTTTTCCCATCATCTTATTTCTTTATTTTTAACTTTCTTTTTGTGCATGAAATAAAAGTATAAAGCAAGAATTGTGACAAGATTTTATTGCTTCACTTCAAAGTGAAGTTTAATTTATATGAACTATTGGTGGCTTAAACAATAAATGGTGGAATAGATTGATCTGTGAAGCGTGTTTTCGGTTATCCCTGACATGGAATCATAATCAAATGACGCATCTAGAATAAGCTTCATCTCAGCAAGCTTAGCATAGCTTTGACGGTCTTAAAAAGTACATTTGTCGTTTTATAATTTCCCCTAATCTTTAATTTTAAGGTATATGCTTATGCCAGTCTATCATTATACTGCGTAATGATCATTCGGCAGTTATGTGCACACCTCAGGGTTAATTGTTTCTCCTTGAAACCGCTAAATGAACAACTGGAAAAGGCGGCGGAATGAAGGCGCAATGAATCGCTTTTATTTGTTTTTCCATTTTACTCCCAACATTTCAACCTGCTGAAGTTGTTGTTTGTACTAGTCTTGTTTCACAATTTTTGATATGATTACATCTTTATGCTTTCATTTGGAGGAAACTTATTTGTGAAACGTAAAAAAATAATGACTGAGGGCTTACACATATCGTTAACTGGTTCTATAGAGTATAAAAATCTAATAATATTGTAGAGTTTTTGTATTAGAATATCAGTTGTCTCCAAAAAAATTCTTCTATTTCCTTTTAAGTAAAATTGTTTTCTTTTGTTCGTCTTAAAATTGTTATTGTCCTATTCAGTCTGAAATGTTGCCATACCACTACATTGAAATATAAATCGTAATGAATATTAAATATTCATTTGCCATGTAGTTTTAAGCCACTTGGATCCATCCAGATCTCCATCCATCAGTTTTATAATTGTATGAAAGTTTTATGTTTTTTCTCCAGTCATCCATCCAGAAATAAAGTTGTGTTTGATTTTAATCGTAAAAGTTCATTGAAGATGCTATTGGGAAAAATTAAAGAAAAGTATTGTATGTTATCTGTTTGAAAATAGAAATTGAAATAGTGTTAAGTTTTTTATATTATCCTAACAAGTTATTGGATTTCTTTGCGCTTGTCATAAAGCGATTTGTTCGACTACCCAAAGAGATTTCCAAAGATTTTTATCGTTTTAACTGCTGATATTAATGATTTCCACATAAGGTTGACAATCAAAATACATAATCAGGTTTAGTGGGACCTAGCTTAGATTGATCTGAATCATTTGTGCAAAGGGCTGCGAGGTTTTTTTTCTTTTTTTTAAAGTTTTTTAAACAATAAAATTGTTGAGCATATAAATTTAATTTTCAGCAGTCGGCGTAATAATTGCTACATCTCTTAACTTGCTTGAAATACCGGAATGATAATTCCTTTCATTCCTTTTCCTGTTACGCATGTTACATTTATGCATTTGATGCAAACGAATCATTCTGGGATGAAATTTCCAAATTTTCGAAGCATAAAAATACCCTTGAAAAAGCGATGAAATTTTTATTTCACCTTTTTATCAACACTTCTGACGTGCATATGTTTTTCTGTCGCATAAATTTAGCGAAATTTCGTATGTTCTATAATTGAAATATTGTTATTTCTTCCAAAATTATTGTTTTTATAGTTGTAAACTTCACATTATTTCAAAAAGAAGTGACATGTCATTCATCATTCTTCCTTTCAAAAAAAAACGATTCATAAATTTGTAAATTTTATGCTTGAATGGTTCGTTCACATTAATGGTGCAAGCATAACAAATACATTGAAAATATGAGAAGAAATAGGATAGAATGGATGGAAGAATTTGTCATTTGAATATTTCGGATATGTAAACCCTAGAAATTAATGCAGTTGTTGGGAACTAAAATGCTATCCGTCATACTTTTCATACCGTACATTTTCTCCGTTGAAAAAGGATTTGTTTAAGAAAAAAAAGTTTTTTTTTTCTCCTTTTAAATGTCAATTTACC
This sequence comes from Loa loa, assembly GCF_000183805.2. Classification (NCBI taxonomy): domain Eukaryota; kingdom Metazoa; phylum Nematoda; class Chromadorea; order Rhabditida; family Onchocercidae; genus Loa; species Loa loa. The sequence goes on from NW_018108581.1 coordinate 20,042, forward strand.
TCAATGTTCTAACAGCCATATGTAATATATATCCATTTGGTACTTCTTATTACAATACCTTTCCAAACTTATTAATGTCTTCCAGTTTAAATCAAGCAAATCTTTGATAAAAAAACTCTTGAATTTCGTTTAATTTCAATTTGTTTCCCTTTTGTTTCATTTACATTTAAAATCTTTGGTTGAAGTACAAAACTATTCCTAATAATATGAATACACATATGTCTGATATTTAGTAACACATATGTTTGCAAGAATTTGACGAAAGTTTGCATCTTGAAAAAAGGTCTACTCTATGAAAAATAAATTTATAGTATATATGTTGAAGAGAGAAATGTATACTTAATATTTGTGAATGTTTCAATTGTAAATTAAAAGCTCATTTTTCTATTCCTTCATTGACCATCATATGAAATCATTATGTAATAAATAATCAATTGGTTCTTTTTTTTTTCGTGATCAATTTATTTTCCAATTTGGTTTACAAATTTTTTATTTTTAATTTTTATTTTTGGTGCATTTTTCAAAAACTGTAAATGTCTTCGAATCATTTAGTTGGTGCTCATACAATAGATATTCTCATTTTTTCCATACTTCATGTTTTAATGATCAGCTCGATTTATCATGCAGTAATTAAATTTGTCTTAATTGAAATGATTAGTTACTCAAAAAAAAAAAAAAGAAAAAAAGATAGAAAGTGAAAAAAACATTCGAAAAATTTCCAAATCATCTAAAAACAAACGAGAATTTAATTCTTTTCTCACTGATTAAAAATTTTACTATATTCTCCTCTTATCAAAATCATTCATCCATATTTATTATCCTTAACTTCAATAGAAGATTGAATAAAAAGTTTGCAAACTTTTCGAGATTTTCCGACTGGTTTATGATTATCCAAAATAAAATTATGTTTAGATTAACTTTTAAGCTGTTGAATTAAATTATCAAAAGAAACAGTTTAAATTTATTGCCAATAATTTTCGCAATAAAAATATTCTAAAATTTTTAATTGACAATCAATATAATCAATAAATTAATGAAATGAAACAATCCATTGTTACTGTAGTAAATCTTTTGAAATTTTCACAATAATATTAATATGAGCCATAAATGTTATTCGAAATTACTAAACAATTTGGCTAAATCTAGCCTGTATAGTTAAAAAGCTAGAAATTAGCCTGAAAAATTTCCACTTGCTTCCACTCTTTGTTTTTTCTTTAGTTGATACTAATAATAATGCAATATACTTAATGAGATGAAATAATTAATTCATTTTTGGACGAAAATATATAATGTTCCAAGAAAATTCCGTTTCAAACTATATATTAAGTTAACGAATTAGACCAATAAATCATTATAGAAGAGTCATTATGATAATAAATTTCAGGTGATAACAGACAACTTCATGGAATTTTATTTCATTCACGTATCAATGAAATTACTCATTCATTGTTTTCCTTTTTTTTTTT
>NW_018108581.1:22013-31286 GCF_000183805.2 Loa loa
TATATATATATATATATATATATATATATATATATATATATATATATATATATATATATATATATATATATATTGACAATGAATAATTTGGTCCTATTCGTTCATTTTTATGAGATAACCTCTCTTCTTTCTCTTTCTTTTTCTTTCTCCCTCTCTCTCATCCTTTTTTTCGTATTTTTTTAATTACAAAATTTTTTAGAACCTGTTTTTTTTAATAGTACAAATGGTTCACATAAATATGTTATTGTTAAACACATTAGTGAATTCTATCATCATTTTCTGTTTGAAGCACTAATACATCATTACATTTCAAAGCTATATTTGGATTCCTCAGGGATTTTTCAGCTTACACCATTTTTTTCTTTTTTTTTTTTACGCTAGAATTTCAGAAAATATTTTATTGAATAAATAAACAAACACATAAATAAATACGTGATAGTTATTACTGCTACATTTATAATTCCTTATTTATATTAAAAATTATTTGCTAAATTTTACGAAATAATATAAGTAAATTTAGTATACTTTTTAGTATCATTTCTCCTTCAATTTTAAGCAATTTTATACGATAATACATTTTAATTATAGTATCATCATAACAGTTCAATTATTGATCTTGGCCAATTAATTCTCGGTAATATTAAAGTAACCCATTATTATTAAGATAAGGGGAAAAAAAAAAAATGTTTTGGCGACATAATCGCTTAGAATTATAAACCTTCAATAGGAGCCATTATTTAAGCATAAAATTTTGCATGACAAATCATTTTTTTAAGCTTTTTTTTTTTCTTACTTCAATGTCTCTTCGCTGTTCAAATCTTTCGTACCGTTTTCTTTTCACCGGAAAAAAAAAAAAGGAAAGGGAAAATATTCATTTATATTGCCCCGAAAATTTATAACCAATAATTATGGTGGAAAGAATTTTTTTTTTCTTTTTTTTTTTAGAAAAAAAAGAAAAAAAGATTTGTTAGGATTGAGAGGTGTTGATTTGTTGTACATTTTGGTTATATCCAATGATTGGTTACTTTAATAATAGCATTTTTCTCTACTTCACTTAACCCAAATATTTCATGCAAAATGCTATGAGCCATAATACATTCTTGAAGTGAGATCCGGCTTGAATATGTTTGTCGCAGAAGCTTCAGGAAACTCATTTTAAAAGCTTTAGCAAATAAGCCATCTTTAAGACTTCATCTCGTTTCTCTTCTTTTTTTTTTATACGTTTCTCATTTAATACATCATTTTATCAATGTATATTATTAAATTTGGTGTAATTACAAAAATGGAATTTTTAATTTTTGAAAAAATTTTTTAAATCCACTTTTTAAAATTCTATTGTGAATATTTATAATATTTTATCTATTTTTTTGAAAAATAAAACGTTTTTTTTTTACATAAATTTTTTCAAGTTATCACATAACATTTTCAAGTATTATGCAGGATTTTTTGTTTTTTCCTCTCGTCGATACATTTCATTTTTGATAAATAAAGCCAGGTGTATCCTTAACTCTGCTTCACTATTACTAGTTTCATTGCAAATTCAAGTAATATTTTTATTAAATTTACGAAAATATTAGCATTTTAGAATAATTTTACGATGATATTCTTTGCGATTTCATTAATGTGATAGTCTCATTTGAAAGAGAAAAAAAAAGTGTGATTAGTATCATTTTGAAAAAAAATGATATTATAATTGAAAAAATCATTTAAAAAAATGGACAATATGATAATATCATTTTAGTTATCAATGATAGCATCAATTATGCATGATAGTAGCATTCAAATAACCATTTTAATTAAAATTTTCTATATTCATTAAATTGTATAAGTTTTTTTTTTCAAAAAGTAATTTACATTTGAACTGAAATGTTTACTCAATTTTGATTTCTTTCTCCATTAAATGAAATGAATTATTTTCAATATTTTTATTAATTAGATTGCATTAAACTAATTTAAGAAAAAGAAATGAGGCAGAGCAAATTTTCTTGTTAAATAATATGAAATAAAGCAATTTCAAAAAAAGAAAACAAAATGTTGTTAGTTTTTCTTTTTTTTTTGGTACCTTAGATAAAAGTAATTGTAATTTTAATAGTTGAATTCGAAATTTTGAAAATTAATTTTTATTAAATAATCTACTTTTTTTCCATTTCAGGAAGCCATTAAATATGATTCTTATAAAGCAGCAATATGAAATGAATTGTAAACCTTTGCAAAGCATTCCTCATTTTTAATTACAAATGAAATATTATTTACGACGAAAAGTTTTATGCGAACAGCTGAACAATATACATATTTTTTTTAAAAATGTAATTTAACATCCAATAATTTTTTTCTTTTTAAACATATGCTAATGTAAGTATTGACAGCTGACAAATAAAATAAAATAAAAGTAATATTTTGTATGGATAACGACAATTCATCTTGAACTAATCAAAAGTTAATTCGAATGACAACCAATAATATTCTAGCGGTGATATTTCACTCTTAATAAATAACTATCTTGATATGATACTTTGGCAAATTTAAATTAATTTTGGTAACTTCAAATCAACTCTTTTATTGGCTTATTTCAATTTTGTCATAATTAACTACACATGTAGTAAAAAGTGAAAATTTTAGTGAAATTCGGTATATTCAATACTGTGATAATTTATCAATAAATCATTTTTGTCACATCAGAGTCAGGAATTTGTAAGGGTCAGTTAGCTCATATGTCCTTGAACTTCGGTTTCCCTTACGATTTATAATTTGTATTGCTGCAATGCTTCGGTGTCAGAACTTTAGAACCATTTCTAATTTTTCTTATCCTCACTTTCATCAACACTATTAATTTGTTAAAGTCCTTTTCCATTTTGAACATATCGTATATTAGTATTTTAGAAAATTTTAAAGATGCACCCTTTTACAGTTTATTTGAATATCTGGCATTGCTGACATGTTTTTATCAATTAGCGAATGATTATATCATCGTTTGGATCAATTCTGGACAAGTCGTGTAATTTCAATTCGGTTTCAAATAGACTAATTAAATTACAGGACAAAAAAATTCCTATTTCATTTGTCTTTTTATTACTTTTTCAATTAATAATTACAATATTTGCACGCTTCTTCTTTTAAATACATCGCGCTTATGTGATTTTCATATTTCATCTTATTTGATAAAATTCAATTAGTAATTTCTATTCCAAACTTAATTAATTATGGACTGAATCATCCTTCTCTTTTCGTTTTATCCTTTCAATTCTACCAGTTACTATCAATCGGTTTTGATTCATTGCATTGTTTGATTCATCAGAATGTAAATAAATATTTATACTACTGACAACAAATTTGATATCATAAATGTCAATAAAATAATCATAAATTCCAACTATGACCTTTCTATATCGTCATTTCAACAAAATTTATCAATTTTTCAAATGATCAACTAATTAAATTGACACTTTTGAGGGTTGCAATTTTAAAATATATTTTGATATTATTTAAATTATCATGAAAAAGAAAAAAAACATACAATTTAGCAAGTTTATTACATCAAAGATAGATTATTTCATTTAGCTTTTCCACTTTTTTTCCCCTTTTTTATCACAGTTATATTTTTTTTTTTGATAAAGTCATTTTGATAAGTGAATTTATGTTTGTTGAAATTATTCAACCAAACTGAATTTTGCATTAAAAAAAAAAAAAAAATGTTGAAATGGAAGACTTCATAATGTCAATAAACGATTTATAAAAATTGATCATTAAATATTGAAGTACAGATCAATATAAAAGATGATTTTAGAAAATAGCGCTTTCTTTTTTTTTCTAAATGTTCTAATATTTCATTTAAAATGTAAGATCTACGCACACATACATACGCACACAGACACATGCACGCATGCATACATATATACACATATATACACACAGCACATGCATGCATGCGTATACATCCTGCATCATACGTATATATTACACATATTTTGCACATGCAAACCTTAAATTCCTGTTCTCATCGATTTATTCATTTGATAATTTTTCAACGTTTACAAACAGTTCGAAGTGAATAATGCTGGTCTTATTTTTGCTTACATTATTTTGTTATTGATAATTTGTGATTAAATTAAATTTCTAATTTATCTATTGAAATTAACAACAAATTAATTAATTGATAGTTTTTAATTACAGGATGATCTCATTATATTGGATCAAAAATCTCAATAATACCCACACAATTGCTTTCAAATGTTGTTTTCTGTCGTTGAATTTAACAGCTGTCGACTAGAAATGCTAATACTTTTCACATGCATTGTTTCAATTCTACCGCCATCTTCATCTTTCACAAGCTTTTTATGCTTGTGATTTTTCTTTTATTGCAAATTTTAAATCATATTAAGTTATTTAAACTATGAATTTAGATTGGATCAGGTTATTTGAACTATACATTTAGATCGGATTTTAGAAAAAAAAAAAAAGACCCTATCAAGTTTAATTATCATTAATTGTGACAAAGAAAAATAAGCAAATATGCTAATGTAAAATTTGAACATAAATAGTTGACGACGTTTCACTTTATTAGTTTATTGCTAAGTAAGATTTAATTAACAGTCGCAATTAGTGAATGATTTCATTGTATGTATCAAAAATCTCGGAAATATTCTCGTAATTCTGTATATGTCAAAAACAAAAAAAATTCCATCCAAACTTGTTTGATTTTTTTCGTTTAATTCGTAAGTAGGAGTGCCTTCTCCATTTTCCTGATGAGCTTTTTAGAATGTTTGTATTGCAAATGATATGATAATGATTGATTGTTGAATTGAAATATTTTGTTTCTAATTATACTTTTGTTTTTTTTTAAATCTTTTCCAATTGGTTAATTTTTTTTTTCATTTATGCCAAATTTTTGCCAAAAATCATTTTTGGTACTGAATCATACTAAGAAGTATTTGCCAATGTGTAATTTCTTTTTTCTTTTTTTTTTATTTTAATTTATATATTTTGTGACTTTCCCTTATTAATAATGTACTAATTAACAAATCAGTTAAATGTAGTACTATTGATAAGTGAGTTAATTTATTAATTTGATAATAACAATGAGTGCGAAAGTTAAATAACCATTTATCTCATTTAAAAGCAACTAGCAACCTTCAATTATTGAAATTCAAAATGTTTGTCACAAATGGTTCAAATAAACAAGTAAATGTTGAAGAGATATGATATCACTTGATGGCTTAGTAAAAGTAACAAAATAAAACCGTCTATCAGTAAAGCAAAAAAAAAAAGAAAAAAAAAGATCCCACTGAGTTTAATTATTATTAATTGTGACAGCTAGAAATAAGCAAATATGCTTACATGAAATTTGAAATCACACAAAAAAAAAAAACTGTAAGATTAGAATAATAAACCAATTTATTGAACGAAAGTATTATTTAAATTAATTAATTATTGAAAAATTTGATAAATTTTTTATCAAAAAGAAAAAAAAAACAAATCATTGTAATAATTCTTTACTACACGACGTTGAAATCTCATTGAATGATATGTCAATCTTGGTATGTAATAAGAGTGGCACAACATATTCGATTGCTACGACATTTGTGTGGCGCCATTTGTGTGGCGTAGCATTAGAATGTATTTTGATTAGAAACTCTTTGCTATTATCAACAAGTTTTAATTAATATCGACCGAATTCATACATCATTTACATTTTCATCACTCATTTCCATGTAATCGTTGTCGTTGTTCATTGAAGAAAATTGCTAACTGACAAATGTAATCATTTCTCATTCAATAATTAATACAATTTTAGATAATCTTGTATTCATATATTATTATGAAACTGCTTCTTTTCTTTTCTTTTTTTTTTTTGAATAAAAAATTTTGACATTTAAAAATTTTGTTTTTTGCAATACATTTTTACTGATAATTTGCTTACATTTCCATTCTAATCATTACTTTCGCACTTCAATTTTTTCATTTTTAGATTAATAATTTTCCCATTTCAATTTCATTGATAATTTGAAGAAATGAAAAAATGAATACATGAAATTATTACACCATCGATAAGTTCAATAATGTGATAAAAACAAGAATGATATATTACATTTGGTAAATTAACAATAATTTGTTAACAAATATTTGTAATATATTAACAATCACTTTTATGATATGTTTGCAAAAACTTATCAAATAGAAGCAGTAAATAATAGATGATATGAATTCGAGAAAAAAAAGAAAAAAGAAAGACGAAAAACCTGTGCTATCATTTAAAAAATAACATTCATTAGTTGATTTAAAAATCATGTCATCTTCGAAATGTCATGCTTCATTTTCATTTTGTCTTATCAAATTTACAAAACAAAAATTTTTTTCCCATTTCAAATTTGTATTTACAAGAAGTTTTGTTCTTTTGTTTTGAAAAAAAAAGTTATCAATTATTACTTTTTTACTATCCTTCGTTATTATGTCTGAAATTGAATGAATTTTAGTTACTTTTCAAAGAAAAAAAAGGGAGAAAAAAAGACGAATATAGGTGACCATATATTTAGGCTTCCCTCCTTGACACTGTCAATATATTGGTTATGACAGCAATATCTATTTCCAAATATTACCATCATCTTATTTTTCTGCTTATTTTATCGATAACAGGTCTTCCATATTGATATTTGATGGAAAATTCAATTGAAAATACCATCAAATAACTCAGTTTACCAATTTAAAAATCTACTTTTCAAATAAACGGAAAAAAAGACATTAAAATTTAACAACTTACGAAAAGTTTGCTCATTGTTGAATTTGATTGACCATATTCACTTGTCATTGAAAAAAGAAAGGTTTTGCTAAACGACATCATTTTAAAACGTATTTCATATTTCAAATTTGATATTTTATTGCTTTACAATTTAGTTAAATTCCTTTTTTCCGGATCATTCTTTTTTAAATTAGAATTCTTTTTTTTCCTTTTTACTTTTTTTTAAATCACCAGAATTCCTCAATCCTAAATGCATTACTGGTGATTGTTTTTGCTGATAAATTCTTTCATCTTCAGTATACATTATATTTTGGGATATTTTAATTCCATTTGAAAGTATGAAATTTTAAATTGATATTGAATTTATGGATTTTTTTTCTTTCCCTTATGATCAGTAGTGATTTTAATTAATTAGCAAACATTCAGATAATTCACATATTATTATCTGTCATCTTTGGAGGATGAAAAAATACGAAAATTTTGTGGAAGAAATGAAACAAATGTCTAAAAAAAAATTTTTATTTGCAATAAGATTTAATTTCAACAAAACAGGTTGAAAAAAAGTTTTTTTTTTACTCCATTTATAAATGACACTTTGGTAAAGTTTATCTTTTATCATTTTATCAATTTCACTACGAAATAATGTCAAATAATGTCTTATTACAAGTGTTTTATTCAGCTGATAATACAAAACTCTGTTTACTTCTTAAATAGTAATTTTAAGTAAATAGCAACTGAAAAGTGTAACTTCAGATTACCTATCACTTTTGTTCTGACCAGAGTTTCGAAACACAGGTAGGAGTTTTTTTTATTGCTTATCAGTTAACAATTGACAAAAATAGTATTGACTGAGATAATTCAAAATATTTCAAAGCAGGTTTTTCATGATTTCTTTTTTTTTATTCCTTTTTTCATTTTTATTAGAATGATCGAACTAAAGCTATATATTGCATTCGAGAATTAACAATAATAGGATTATGATATCATATTATTTTGAAATATATTTAGGATAAATTCACCGAAATAATCGGTATGGTAGTGTGTATTTCATTCGTTTAATCATATTCGTTTTTTATTACTTATCATTTCTAAGCTTAATCAATCATTAGAATGTTAAAACTATTAAGATATTGAGCATTTCCTCAACTTTATCATATTCTTTGCCAGCTTTATGCATTACATATAGCTCAACAACAACTTTTTCAAATTGAAATTTGATCCAATCAGTTTGATTTACTTCACTCATCTGGTTGTGTTATTTGATGATGGTTTATCACTCAGCAAAAATATCATTATTATCATTTCTTTTTTTATGAAAAAGAAAATTTGAAAAATATGAAATACATTATCGTAGTGGTGTTAAAATTTAAATGTATTCAAATTAAGTTTTCAGTTGTATTTTACTTTCAAACTTTTGTACATTGTGTCAGTAAAAACAAAAATAAAAAGGCATAAAGTTTAATTTTGTAATTATTTTTTCTCAACAATATTTCAATGACACTTAATTAATGATGAGAAACGGGGGAAAAAAAAACAAAGAATGTTCGGAGGAATTTTTCTTTTTCTTCTTCATCGTAATTATTTAAGGATCATTTTGAATGGATAGTAAAAGTTAGATGAAATGACTGTAAAACATTGATTGAAGAGGAGGAGGAGGAGGAGGAGGAGGTGGAGGAGGAAAAATTTTTGATAAAAGTTCAGGAAATGTAAGAGGAGGAGAGGGGGAAAAAAGAAGACAAATTCAGCATTTCGTTGTGAAGTCGTCATTAAATCATTGATTTTCACAAAATCTCGATAATTCTGTGCATGTTGTCGTCCCGCCATCATTTGAGCATTTTTATGAAACTATTACCCATCACTTTGTCCCTCTTACCCTTGCCCCCTCCCCTATCACTTACTCTATACTACCCGTTTCCTGTCATTCTTTTTCCAAAATGTCATCAACCTATTTCTTTCTGTATATGTATACATATATTTTTGTATTATACATCCTTGGAAAAAAAAAAAAAAAAAAAAGAAAAAAAAAGAAAGAAAAAACGAAGAAAACTCCCAATTATTTATATACTTTTGGTTTGCAAAAATCTTCTTATATCCTTTCAAATTTCTTTAATTCAATATCGAAATATTATTTCAAAAAGAGTTATTCAATAATTTCTTTTAAAAAAAAGTGAATTTTTGCTGAATATCAAAAAAAAAAAGAATTAATGTATTTTTCCTTTTCTTTTTCTTTTTTTTTTTTTTTTTGTCATTGAAATAATAATCGAAATTGCTAAAGAATAAGAAGTGAAAGAGAATTGGTTTCTGTTATATATATGTTGAAGTGTGATGTCTAAGAAATAAAAGTGAAAATGAAAATGTCTAAAAGATGAATCAGCACTGAAGGCAATGATTAAATGTAATCAGAACTGTAGCAGAGGTAAAATAATGCATCTTTGCAAATTATCATATCAATACTTTATTCCATGAATTGAGCCAAAAATTATTGTTGGAATGATGAAATTTCATCTCTTTTTTTTTTTTGTTTATGTCCTTTAAAAAAA
>NW_018108581.1:31306-33967 GCF_000183805.2 Loa loa
GAAAAATGTTCAGAAATGACATTTGTATTTCTTTTTTTTTTTTTTTTTTTTTTTGTTTTAGGTGATTTATTACCAGCTGATGGGCTTTTAATACAAAGTAATGATCTAAAAGTTGACGAATCATCGCTAACTGGTGAATCAAACTTGATTAGGAAAAGTTCGGACGGTGATCCTGTACTTTTATCAGGTAACTGCTGATTGTATTTAAATCTTCATACCTTATCTGTTATCAATTTCGATATTTTGGAAATGTGATGAGTATTGGGTCAAGATAAAATTATTCTTTATTTTTAACTTAATTTAAATTTTTACTTGATAAAAAAAAAAAGAAAAAGAAAGTCAGATATCCAGGTACTCATGCAATGGAAGGAAGTGGAAAAATGGTTATCACAGCTGTTGGGGTGAATTCGCAAACTGGTATCATCATGACATTGCTTGGTGCAACAAAAGGTACCACAAATAGGAAGAGTCCAAATACGGTAGCACCTGAAGAACAAATTAATGGTGATTCTTTTTTTTTTATCAAAATAATTTTGATCAATCAATTTTCAAACTTTTTAAGAAGAAAAAAAAAATCATTTGTATAATTAAATTTTAACTACCATTTGTGTAATTAAATCATTTATTAAATATTTTACATCGTCATCAACAGTTTTCTTATTCTATTTTTAATGATACTCTGTATTTTAATAAGAATTCTAATATATTACATTTTGTATCATTGAGATTGACATTAAATAATATAATTTTGTGTTGAAACAATAATTTGTTCGGGAATTCTTCATTCTTATTAATTTAATTAAGGATGGTTTTCTTTTTCTCCATAAACATAAATGAAAGAAAAAATTTTGTAACATTTAATTTTTATGAACCGATCCAAAATTTTTCAGTGTAATAAAGTATGATGTATTTTGAGAGAGGAAGAAAAAAAAAGAACTTTTTTTTTTTTAAAATGATGCTTTCATAGGTACGACATCAGAGATTGAACGAAAGCAATCTATTGATTCCGCTGAATATGACTGTAAATTACCAAAATCAGTACTGCAGGGAAAATTATCAGCATTAGCTGTTCAAATTGGTTATATTGGTTTGTCTTTTGTATTTCTGCTTTCTGCTAATAGTAATGTTGAAAATATGCGTAATTCCAGAAAATCACTTATTGATTATTTGAAAAAAAAAAGAACAAAAAAGATGAATTGTCATTTTTAGGTTTTATTGTAGCCGGAGCGACTGTTATAATATTGATTGTACGGTATTGCATAACACATTATGGAATAAATCATGAAACGTTTGAGCCTTCCGATTTTTCTCATTTTGTTAATTTTATCATTGTTGGTGTGACTGTACTTGTAATCGCTGTTCCGGAAGGTCTCCCTCTTGCTATAACACTTTCGCTAACATATTCTGTTAAAAAGGTGAGCAAAAATTTTACAAAAATTTTTTAAAAAAAAGTATTCTCAAGTGATAAACTCTTAGTGTAATCAATGATACTGATTGCGATCGAGTATCAATTTCCGAAAATAAGTCGTCTGTTATCAATCATTTAGTTATTTATTTTCAACTTTTCAGGTAATTGAATTATTTTTGTAAATAATGAAAGATATCCATTTTAAATTTTTGATTTTAAAATTCTCTTGAAAAACTCCTCCCTAATTAAAATATCGCTTTTTCACATAAATGCCTAAAATTGAAATTAATAAATTTGATATTACATTATGAAAATTCATCATATTTTGCTCAATTCAGATGATGAAAGATAATAACTTGGTGAGACATTTGGACGCTTGTGAAACGATGGGTAATGCAACTGCAATTTGTTCTGATAAAACGGGTACTTTAACAACCAATCGGATGACTGCCGTACAATCTTTTATCAATGGTATTTAAAGCTTTTTCCCCATTCGAAATATACTCAATTTATGAAAGTTTTGTTTAATGAATATATCAAATATTAATTGTTATCTAAGTTCGAACTATTCGTTCAAATGATGCCACAGTTTATGGTGTATCTGTTTGCTCAAACCATCCCTTCTTTTTTATTAATTTTTTTAAAAATCTTTCCATGGCTCTTACTCATGCACCACTGCTTACTGCTAATATTTAATTAAATTTATCCTAAAAAGACTTACCTTAGATTTGAAGTAATCGATCGAATTTTAAAGTAATATTAAAATTTTTCCTTTACACTTTGCAATGATTCCCATTTAATATCCATTTCTTTTATCATAAACAATAGCAAAAAAAGAAAAAAAAAACTCCATCCGCCACAAATTTTTGTTTACTTTTCATTCCTATTTAATTAATTAACAAATTCTGCAAAAATTCATACAATTTTAGGGAAATTGTACAAGGAATATATCCCTAAATTCGAGCAGTTAAATGATAAAACACGTCAGCTATTGATAGAAGGAATTTCTTTGAATAGTGGTTATAATTCACAAGTGATACTACCTGAAAAACAAGGGACACAAAGGACACAGGTTAATTTGATTTGTTAATATTTGTCAATTATTTCATTCAATAATTTCATTTTGTTGTTTTCTTCCTTTTATTATTATTATTTATTATTATTATTATTATTATTATTATTATTATTATTATTATTATTATTATTATTATTATTATTATTATTATTATTATTATTATTATTATTATTATTAT
>NW_018108581.1:34740-52289 GCF_000183805.2 Loa loa
TTATTATTATTATTATTATTATTATTATTATTATTATTATTATTATTATTATTATTATTATTATTATTATTATTATTATTATTATTATTATTATTATTATTATTATTATTATTATTATTATTATTAATTATTGAAAAAATGAGTTCATTTCGAATTAGTTATAGCTTGGAAATAAGACGGAATGCGCACTTCTGGGGTTTGTACTTGATTTGGGTCAAAGTTATGAAAATATACGCAAAAAAAATCCCGAGGAATCGCTCGTCAAGGTTTTTGTTTTGTTTAAATGAATTAAAAATAATTAAATTTCATCAAAATTTAATTAATAGTAATTCACATTTTGACGTTACAGGTTTCATTTTTTTAATGATCGTTGCTCTAAGGATTTATGACTGAAGAAAAGACTGAGTGTCTAATTAGAACGAGCATATTAACATATGAAACGACTTATAAAAATGTTTCAGATTATAACAATTTAATAGAGTTTATTAATAAATGTGTTACTGAAGCTTCTAATTGATACGATATTTTCAGGTCTACACATTCAATTCGGTAAGGAAATCAATGATGACTGTTACAAGACTTTCAAATGGTTATCGAGTTTATGCAAAAGGAGCTTCAGAAATTATTTTGACCAGGTAAGTTCCATTTATCGATTTTTTGATTATTCATAAGTTATGCGAAATACGTATTGATTAAGAACTGTAATTAACGCTATTGAAATCAAATTAATTAACGCTATTGAAATCAAATTGTAGGTATTTGGATTGTTAAACTGAAATTACTGGAATTAAATTCTAATTTTCAAGATGTTCCTACATGCTTGGTCCGGAAGGAAAAATAAAACCATTTGATATTGAGCAACAGCAGGAAATGACAAGAAATGTCATCGAACCAATGGCTTCAGATGGGTTACGAACAATTGGACTTGCCTATAAGGATTATATACCAAGCGGTAAAACGGCTGCCCAAAATGATGTAATTTTTTGAAACAATTCAAATTTATATCCAATGGTATTTCGGAATACAATTGTGCTATATCCGGCGAATATTTTGCGTCTTATTGGGCAAAATATTCATTGGATTGAAATTATAGACAGTATATGAAGGTGAAATTGATTGGGAGGACGAAGAGGCAGTGCGAATGGAAATGACTGTGATAGCTATTATTGGCATACAGGATCCGGTAAGACCGGAAGTTCCTGCTGCAATTGAGCGATGTCAGAAAGCTGGTATTACTGTTCGTATGGTTACTGGTGATAACATCAATACAGCACGATCGATTGCTACAAGCTGTGGTATTTTGAAACCTGGAAGTGGTTTCTTAGCTCTCGAAGGGAGAGAATTTAATGAAAGGTAATAATTATTTGAGCAAAAATTTTAATTCAAACTGAAATTTTTTAATTTTATTGAAATCTTTTGCTCATATAACAGCAAGAAATTCTGCATTTTTACAAAATCGTTGCGTTTTGGGAAATCCATTGAAGTTGTCACATAAATAAAATCAAAATTGATTAAATGCTTCTCAAATTCATCATTTTGATAGATGATAATGAAATCCTTATTTCATAAAATGTAATTTAAAAATACTCTTAAATAGCATAATTAGTTAATTTACACGAAATCTATATTTTGAAGTGATTGTCGCACTGTATTTTTAAGGAACAAATTTAAGAAGTATTTCTGTGGCTGAATTTGAGAAGTTAAAATCTCAGTATCTGTTTCAATGTTTAATAGTGGTAGTAGTAGTAGTAGTAGTAGCATTTAGAATTCGTGATGCAAATGGTAAAGTGAATCAGGCAAAATTTGACACAGTTTGGCCAAGATTACGAGTACTAGCCCGTGCGCAACCATCCGATAAATATGTTCTCGTGAAAGGAATCATTAACAGTAAATCGTCAAAGAACAGGTAAAGATGCGATTTTCAAAAGTTCATTCAACTCATCGATTTTAAAATTTTGATTTTCTCAATAATCAAGAAATATTACAAATCATTTAGCCTTTCATCATCAAACTTATTCATTCTTCCTTATCTTTTGTAATATTTCTAGAAATAATTTTTGTTTTTATCTCAGTTATAAGAAGTCAATTTTTTCTTTTTTNTTTTTTTTTGTCCTGAAATTGTATTTTTATAAGAATGATTGGATTGTATACGAACATAGGATTTAATTTATATTTTGCTATTTTTCAGTAGCGTTAAATGTCTGTTAATACACCGAACACAGATCGTTTATTTACATAGGAATGGGTAATTGCAGAGAAGTGGTGGCTGTCACCGGTGATGGGACAAATGATGCGCCTGCATTGAAGAAGGCTGATGTTGGATTTGCAATGGTAGGTGGAAAAGCTTTTCGAAGAAAACAACTACATTTATTGGCACTTTGAATACGAGATAGTGATAAGAGATAAATATCGCTGATAAGACAATAAACAATCGTGGTAAATAATTGTAAAGTAAGTAAGCAATATTATACTTGCAAAAAGTAATTGAAAAGTAAATGAGTAATTTTAGAAATTAGTCAAGAAGATCGGTCTTTGTAAAATTATCTCTAATAAGGAGAAAAAAAAGGATAAACTAAAATTTCAGGGTATTGCTGGGACGGATGTTGCAAAGGAAGCATCAGATATCATCTTAACTGATGATAATTTTACATCCATTGTAAAAGCGGTCATGTGGGGCCGTAATGTATATGATTCGATCTCAAAATTTCTACAATTTCAACTAACAGTGAATGTTGTTGCTGTTACAATTGCATTTATTGGTGCCTGTGCAATAAATGATTCTCCTCTGAAAGTAAATTATTTTCCTTTTTTTTTTTTTTTTTTTTGTTAAATCCCTTTAAATTGATAAATTGAATTATCATCTATGATATGCAAATGATATCCAGTATTTTGATGAGTTTAACCTTTCAGGCTGTGCAAATGTTATGGGTAAATTTGATTATGGATACGTTAGCTTCATTAGCATTGGCAACAGAATTGCCAACAGAAAATTTGTTGGAACGTAAACCTTACGGACGTACAAAATCACTTATTTCACGAACAATGGTTAAGAATATCGTTGGTCATGCTATTTTTCAGTTATCCATTTTGTTTGCCATTCTTTTTTGGGGTAAGTAATCAAACTTTTGACATGACATGTTCGTTCAAATTGATAAATAATGTTATCATCTCTCATTACTCAATTTCATTTCATTTAATTAATTGAAATCACAAATTTTGTAAATTCAAGTTATCAATGAACATTGCATAAAGTGTCGTAAAATTAGACTGTTATATTTGTTGAATTACAACTTTTCGCTGATTTATAAAATAAAATTTCAAATCTCTTTTCCAGGCGATAAATTCATCCCAGACGTGGAAAATGGACGTTGGGCGCCGCTTAATTCGCCACCTTCGAAACATTTCACCATAATTTTCAATGCTTTTGTTTTGATGACTCTCATAAATGAAATTAATTCACGAAAGGTTCATGGAGAGCGAAATGTCTTCGAGGTTTACCTAAATTGTTGCAGCCTTGCGCACTGTACATATCATAAATTCTGCAAGAAATCTAAATTTTCAAATTTCATTCCTTCACAACATTTTGCTGTTTCAATTTCAACGATCATTTATTATGCAACTTTTTCACACAAAGACAAACATTTGCTAAATTTATTCTTTCAAATCTTGAATATTTCACAACAATTCTAAATTTTAGGGCCTTTTTACGAATCCGTTATTTTGTATTATTTGGATTTTGACGCTGATTTCGCAGGTGTTAATTGTACAATTTGGTGGCGCATGGGTATCAACAGCTCCTTTGAACGAAATTCACTGGGCTGTTTGTGTAGCCTGTGGGTTTGGTACTCTTCTATGGGGCCAAGTTTGTTTCGTTTATTTGTTTTTTTTTTTGTTTTTATTTTCATTCGGTTTTGGTTTTTCTGGATAAAAAAGATGTATGAATATGATTAGATTTTATTGATTGTTAGAAATTACGCTTCACATTCGTGGATTTCGCTTCATTTACATGAGCAAATTGAGAACTTTTCAATTGTTATACTGTAATAGTTGGCCACAATTTACAGGTTTTCTAGCAATAATATCTTGGATATAATTTATAGGTTCTAGCAACAATACCAAGTAAAGTGCTACCCAAATGCTTTTCATTTGGTGGTGGTGAAGTTCAGCCAACTTCAGTCTTAGTTACTGGCGAATATGATACAAGTGATGGTATTGTAAAAGGCATTCCAAAGGAAGATCAAAAAAGGCCTGGTCAAATGTTATGGCTTCTTGGATTGACAAGACTGCAAACACAGGTCTATCTTATCATTGATTTTTCACGCATGTATGTTTTTTTTTTTTCCTGGTCATTTTTCAATCGATTGCTAGCTACCAATATAATCAGGAATGTGATTTGTGATAATGTGCAGTGAATTGTTATTGATTAGTTTTCTTGTTCGTTTTCTTATTATTTGAATTTATTAGGCATGATTATGGATTAACCTCTAATTCCAGCATTTAACCTTTAATTCTTGCATTTTCACTTCCATAGATTATTATTTATATGAGCTATCATTAGCACAAATAGTAGTAGATTAGATAGAATTTTTAAAATGTCAAAATTACACAAATTTGAGAAAAAAAAACATTTCTGTTTTTCTGATTGTATCACATTCATAAAAGAAATGACTATATATCTGATAATATTTTAAGCATTTTCCATATTGAAATTGAGGAAAATTAGAGAAATTGTAAAGTAGGGAAAAGTAAAACAGTAAAATCGAAGTATAACCATTTAAAGATATAGAATATACGTAATAATAGGATAAACTATTGCACGATATATATAATTTAAAATTTGTCCATTTAGAAATAGTGTTTTTCCTTATTTTGGTATCCAGGAATATGATATGATATGATATGGTTTGTAGTAATTTAATATCATTTGCTATGATAGCATGTTTGGTTGAATTAACGCACTTGCAAACTGAATGACGCAGTCTTGCAGATGCGTGTTATTCGAGCATTCCAAACGAATGCATGTACTGCTCATCCAACTTCGTTGACAACTTCTACTGCCGAACGTCTTCGTGCCAGTTATCGTAGGCTACAACTTGCACGTGAAAGAGAAGAACAACGAAGTTCGTCTATCGTCTAGTCATCTGTTTCTTTCCTTCTAAAGAAAAAAAAAAAGAACAAAAAAACACACACACACACACATTTTTGATTTTGATTTATTAGAAATTTCAATTATTTTCATTTGCATAACGAATACATCTATTTCGAAAAATTTCAAAAATGTTCCCGAAGTTTTCAAATTTTCTTTTTCATAATTCCTAAAGTGATAAATTGATCGAAAAAAACAGAATATGTTCTTTTCGAAATATGGAAATGCTAAGTTAATTGAAATGAGAGTATTATAAAGTTAAATTATCGGTTGAAATGCATGAATTATCTTTACAGTATTAGCAAGATGTTAGTTTGTTTCCAGTATTCTTTGATGAATTAAAAGTGTGCACCTTTCGTTTTTTTTTTGAAAATTAGTTGTTAATTGAAATATTGAAATGCTTGTTATCCTCTATCTTTTTCTCTATGATTTCATCTTTCATTTAAAAATTTTTCAAACAAATAATTGAATTATCATTAATTAGTTTTTATTCCGAAAAATACCTTATATTATCGATTGTCAGGAAAAAAAACAAAATTAGGTGGAGGTTTGAGTAAATGACTAGTAGCACTGCATTTGCTCTTGAAAGACTAATTAATTTTTTTCAAAGCCTTTGGAACATTTAGATTGTGCCAAGACTTTCATCAAAAAATCTAGTGCACTGAATCTCCAAAAAAATCTTCAATATTATCAAAGTTCACAAATTCTATTTTGTTTTACTAGAATCTAAAAATCTAAAATTAGATTTTTAAAATCTTAAAAATCTAAAAAGCACAACAACCAAAATCACTTCATAATAATTTTTCTTTCATTTTCAATATTTAATTAATAGCATATTTTCAGGGATACATTCCGCAAGATTCGACGAAGAAATTCGGATAGATCATATGTCAAAGGATACACCAGCAGCCAAATTTGTATGATTATTTATATATCTTATATATCTGTATATGCATCGTTAACTATCATCTCAAAAAATAAAAAAAAAAAAAACTATCAATAGTCAGCTTAGAGTTATTCCATCTTATCAATGTTCTCTCAGTGGAATTTTTTTTTCCTGAAAATTGTCTTAAATCTTTGTTTGAAATAATATTTAGTTCAAAATATGTTATATTGACAATCATTCTTTTATTTCCATTCATTTCCATGCAAAATTTCATTTTCCCTCAAATATTTTTATTGAATATTTGTATGAAAAATGCATTTTGAATAATTTATGCGATCAAATCGAAACTGAAACTATCAAGAAATCGAACTTGAAATTATCCTAGATCAAATTGAAATTTCGTTATTTTTCCTACAAGTCCTAAAAATTTTCAAAATCTTTTCAATTATTCAATTTGACAAAAAAAAAAAAAAAGGAAAGAGGAGGAATACGAAGGACAGGAATATATTCATTCGGTGATTAAACATTGTTCTCTTCCTCTTTATAGCATTTAATTTTTCCACTTTATAATCTCTTCTTTTTTTTCATTTAATATCAAAACGATCGCTATCTGAAATCAGCTCATTACTCATTATGTGCTTTCAAATAGCGCTCCCTTCCTTTTCTCTTGAACGTTATTTTCACATTATTATTACTTTTTTTTGATGATTACAGTGATTTTGATTTAGTTTTTTTTTACTTTCTTATTTTTTGGTTCATCAATTTATATGGCCATTGATAAGTTAACCAATTATAGACTATATTAAGAGAAGAAATGATCTAAAAAAATCTCAAAATCTAGTGATGAACCAAAATTGTCCAAATGACTACAAATGATATATACTATTGCCTAATTATTGGTACATGTTTCTTATGCCAATTTACTTAGAATGATTCATGTTTTGTAATATAATAGCAGTAAGGATTTTAACCAAAAAATCTCAATAGACAGAAGAATTGTTTCAGGTATCGCTGAAATGATACCAGCAATCCTCCAAATAATGATTTGGTAAGAGGAGTAGGAGGTTTACTATCAATATCAGGGAAATAGATAGAAGTTAGGAATTTGTCCGGAGTGCTTTCGTAACAGAATCGTCTTACTCCATATTTACATTCATTTGAAACCTGGAATGTCTAAAAATATTAATTGAATACTAAGTAAATACTAATTTGTTGCAGTTGTTAATTCAAAATCACCATTGTTACTCGAAATTTTCGGATAATATACGCACTTTCCGAAGGTTTACTGACCCAGAACCTTAAAACTCCGAATTCCGAAGAATCCTGGAGTTCTGCAACAATGATTGCTATGAGGCTCAATTGATCGTTATAATGCCTGGCCTTCCCATTAATTACCGTCATAAGCTTACTTTTTTCAGCGAAAGCAAGAAACAGTTTTAAAGTAATACTGACGAGTCTATTGAAGCATTGTTAAAATTACACGCAGATATTTCGATTTGCCGTCAGATACAGGAAGTACTTCAAATTTACCGGGAAATCAAGATTCAGGAAAAAGAGGATTCCATTCTCATATAGATTTCTGGTATACTTCGTTGGTGTAAATTAATTTCAAAGAATTCAGAATTAAGCAAACTACTTACGGGGATATTGTACTTGATAAAATTGCTCTTAACTGTCCAGCTGAACTCTGCATCAGCAGTAATTCTGATTGAATTCGAAAGTTTTTGCACGCAACATATTGCGGGATCCGTAAAAAGTTTATATAAAATTCATTCGGATTTTCTCGAGTTAAAGGGAAATGATACTTTAGTCCTCGAATATCAACTTCCAGCATGAATGAAAATATCATTGCAAATAAATTCTGAACTAAAGACTTGCTTTTCCTCCAGTGTTGTGGGAAACAAACCGCTGCAAAATGATCGTTAAATATTTTTCAAAACAAAGGAAATGAGGATTTAAGCAAGATTCCACGAAGACAGTTATGGCGACTTCCTCTTGGTAGCGGATGATAATCCATCATGCGATCTTAAAAAAGACATCCTACGATTGGTTCTAATATGACAAACTGGACTGGTTCATTTCTTAGGTTTTTCTTTTTTTCACGTACGTAAATAACGCAGAGGAAAGTATGACTTTTGCTAAACTTAATGACCTATGATCATTGCTGTGATTAAACGAACTGATTGCATCACATATCTGATTAGAAATTGAAAAAAGTTAGTTTTGGCACAACATTTAGGTCTTTATTACTTGGGTGAACTTCGGTATTAAATGACTGGTTTTATCAGATGATGAAATACATGATTAACTATATCGTAACTTGTAAAATATAGAAGTCGTAATAAGGCACATTTTTGACATGCATTCTTGTCCAACCTTAAAACTCCCGAAATATGAAAGAATATGTCCTCCATATTCTGGATAAAAATCCGAGAATTCTGCACAGTAGTGATCATAAGTCTTCTTCGAAGGGATTTTTTGAATTTTCATCAACATCAAAGGGATTAGTCGATTCTACAGATTTTGCCGTACGCGAATTCATCGTTTTTGGAGTAAGGAAAGGATTAGGAGCTGCTGTACTCATTGAACTTGTCTCTGTGGATGTTCGATCCTCGAATTCATTTAAATTTAATTTATTCGTCGCACTAGTATCCGACTGAGGACTAGCCCATTCATTTTCATTGTTAGATCCTCTTTTCTTCGACCACGAGTCAAAAAGTCCGTTGCCAATGTATGAAGAAATAAGGCTCATACAATCGACTGATTCGTTTATCTGAAATGACGTGTTATGTGGGCTAGACGATCAGTATAACACTACTCGATCATTCTGTTCTAGTAGCAAATCGTTTTTCCTGATTCATTTGATAAACAACGTTAGATCTTCAAGCACACACCTCATTTTGAAATTTAATATAAGCACTACGCGTGGAGAAATCTCGCCTCTTATCATCTCGTATCCTAAAAATCTATAAGTTAATCATTACAGTTTTACCAATGCAAGAAAATTACGTCAAATCTTTTATAAATTTCTGAAAAACATAAAATACTTCACAATAAAATATCTTTCTAACACAGAAAAATGAAGTAGTCGCCGTAATAAACCTTTCATTACAGCTGTCTCGTATACAAGCTGGACAGTAGTCAGCCTTTTCACTATACGATTCGAGACAGTGAGCATGATAGGAATGTTTGCATAGGAAATGTACAGCAGGTAGTTGAAGAGAGGTGTCACATGCAGAGCACTTGTTCATTTGAAAAATTTGCACCCTGCAAATTAAGCAACTGATTTTTGGACAAAATGACGCAACAAATTAGTTGGATTCATGGCTGGCAAAGGCTTAAAGCTTTTAAAATACGGACTTGTAAGTAACGCTATCAATTTGCTCCTCGATTTCGGCCATTTTCGCCTCATTTTCGGCAATTGCTTCTTCATCTTTCTCGATCTCAAATATTCATTTAATGATTAAGGAAAGAAAATCAGTTATTCATTTATCAACAACTGGCAGTTTGATAATGAAAGATCACGAAAATAATATGTGTCATTTTCCATGAAGAGCTGCGCTACTACCACGGATGGCACTTGCTAAACAAATGGCCAGCTTAATGACTTACCAACAACTGCACGAATACTTCATGCTGGCAAGAATCAAATTAAAATATGGAAACATTGTAGATATTATCATGTAAAAATACCTGAGCATTTTGTCGCTCCATCCAATTGATAATATAATCCCTCACATGACCAACACAAATCTTGTCACTTTTGGAAAGGATTTCGAGAACAACAAGTGGGTGGATGCTATTCGTTGCTTCGATCCTGCAAGTAAACAAATAAACATATTGAAAACAAATTATATTTTAGTCAGAGAAATTGACGCCAACAGATCTAACCGCTCAAGTAAAAGTTTCATTGCGTCGGGATCTATATCTTTTCCGCGCGAAGCAAATACTACCGCATCGATCCACAGGTTACGACTGCTGAAAACAAGAAAATTATTGCTCTTTATTTAACTTTAAGCCGCTGTAAGAGCCAGAAAAAAATCACATATATTTGCGTAACGTCCATGCAGACCTGAAATGAAGAAAAATTTTGAAACAAACTTTTCCTGTTCGCAAAATTCAACGATTTCTCTGAGTTTGTTTTGTCGCATGTAGTATTCGATAAGTTTATCGTATCTACAAAATTCATCGTAATCGATTAAAACACCAAAAATATTGTGCAATTTATCTCTTGTAATTGTCAGAAATTTACCTTTTCATCTTTTTATATATGTCAATGATTCCTGGGACATAATTGAATAGCTGACACAATTTCAAGGATTCCTCCAAATTTTCGTCTCCGATTAATTCCACAATGTCTTCATCATAATTAGGCGTATCATGAAGCACAAGAATTAGAATTTTTCGATCATGAAGTGAACAGAATAAAGTAAATGAAAACAATGATGTTGAATAACAAAAATATTTGTAAAGAACATCAACAAACTACAAACATATTCCTGCACTGGAACCCAAATCGAATAGAAAAAAAAAAAAACCTACGTTGCGTAGTGCCCACTGACGAAGTCGAAGTTCTAACAATAAATTATGCAACTTCTCATTATTTTTCTTGTCCTGAAAACAAAATTAAATCGAACAGATAACAAAACAAAGAAATGACAATCTAATGGGCAATACTACGTCTAATCTATTTTTGAGACATGACATTGCGCGTGTACAATGATCAAATCTTTGAATATTTACTACTGAATTTGAACTACTTTGAACTGAAAAAATGACTCCAAAAAATGAACACCATCTTCAGTGCTGTTTCTATAAATCTGGTACATTGCGAAGGTAGTCCAATGAATACTTTCATCAAGGCAAGACCATTGATTTGGCCTGAAATTCCTTCACTTTGGATCCCCGCAACAAATACCACATATTTGCAAGAAATGATTAATAAAAGAAACTTTCAAATAGTGGCCCCACAATTCCTCACTCAACTGTAATAAACTGCTCAACTTAAAAAACAGTAAATCACGAAAGTTTAACAATGCTATCGTCCTATCCTCCCAGTTCACAAATAATCAAACTACCAACTGAAACACGCTCTATCCGATAACAGCTTCATCGTTTCTTCAGGGTTGTTTATCAATAAGCATTTTCCGAACTTTTCCAAGCATGCTTCAACCTGGACTTGAAAAAAAAAGTCGTGAGTAAATTTCACCCTTTTTTCAAGAATGATTATCAAGCACTTGATACGAAATATTCTTACTTCAACGCAAAGCGAAAAACAAACCTGGCGAATTTCCAGTTTGGCAATATATTTAAGCGCGGATTTATAATCAGCTCGATCTTCGATTAAGATGCTTAACAATGCATCATGCTGCTTATGCTTCGCGCAAAGATGACACGCTTCCGTTGTAAAATTTGCTGCACGAAGTATCTGTATTTTAAACATTCAAAACTGATTTTTTAGTTCATCAATCATAAATTTGTCATCAAGGAAGCATGGGTACGTAGAAGGTAATGTCATTCTTCGAAGCTCACTTCCATAAAATTATCGGAGTTGTGTTTAAGGGATAGGACAAACAGAATTCAGCATACGAAAACCAAATAGTATAATGAAAATAAGTAATAAAATGAGTCCTTGGGCAACGCTACAAAACAGCAATAGATTAAGCATTCAGGTACTGTAATGTCAAAGAACGTTTCTAGATTGAGGACACTGATATAAAATTTACAAAAGGATTCATTTGAAAAAGGTGGACTGGTCTACTCTTAAACAATTTGCGTGTGTTTAATAATGAAACACTTTTTTGGTTAAAAAATCGTAGCACTGAAATTTTTACAGATAGTTTTTGGTTATTTATCTCATGCATTACGGCATATTAACGATATATTTTCCAAATTTAGTTTCCAAAGTTTGTAAAGGTACCTGAACAGCTGTTTCAATATTGCATTCAAAATTACGGTCAATAAAATCACGAATTTTATCACGTGCTGCCAAACGGATGTAGCAGTTCAATAATATGGTCGCATGATGACTGTTCGCCTTACCTTTAGCGTGAAGTACTTCTAAATACATGCACAATTCTTTTATATGAGAACCATCCAGAAACTGAAAATTATTCGTTATGAAAACATTAACTGCCAAATCTCTTCCATTAGTACACGAAAGTGGATAAGCGTAATTAGCATGGCTCGCAAATTGTGAAATTAGGGAATTATTTGAAAACAGAACCTTTTTAATAACATATGATGGCTCTAGATATTCGACAGTTTCCGTGTACTGTTGTACTGCATTTTCAAAATCCCCACTTCTAGAATAAATCATTTCAGGAAATAAAAATAATTACATGACATAATGCGCGAATAATGACCCACATACCTGTACAAATAATCACCGTACTTCTTATAAATTTCAGGAAGATATTCCGAAGCAACTGAACTTCTCTTAGCAACTCTGCAATTTGCGAAATAAAAGGTACTGAAATAGAGAAAGAAAGAAAACGACGGGAACGATTAAAAAAATTATAATGTACGGTATCGAAGACACTGAATAACTGACCCAACAGCAAGATCATACAAATTTTTCTTAAATAAAATATCCAATTTCGAGCTGATGCTTTTTTCTGTAAGGGCTGAAAGCGTTCCGTCTTGACTAAGAACCATTAATACATTATCCAATAAAAACATCCTTGCAACAGCTGGAAGAGCACATGAAAACGCAACACTTTGCCCTTCGGTATCATATACTGAGACAACATATGTCCACATTTCATTTGACGACCTGAAATAAATGTTAAAATTCTTTATGATCTGCTTACAAGTGAAAAATATTGAAATAACGTAGGTAAGTTTTAATAGTAAATTTCTGAAAAAAGCAAAAAGTTTCAGGACCATTCCGAGCTGACAATTTCCTCCTACCTCTTCACTTGAAGAATTAAATTTGAAGACTAACGGTACAGCAGTAGGCTGCCTTGTAAGTAATGCAACGTGATGATCAAATGCAATTAATTGGATCTTTTCATTGCTTCTACCAAGAGCATGGCAACGACCCTTACCGCTGTCGGGATCAGCGGTCAAACTCCGTTCTGCTTCATAGAAGTGTACCATCTATAAAAGGTAATATCTGTGTTTCGCCAAAACATATTATTCCCATTAGCAAAATGTTATTTATACTTGAAAGTAAAGAAATATGAAACATCCACATCTAACACACATTTTCCATATAATTTAGTTAGATAAGCACAGAAGGATTAAAGTGAACCTCCGTACTACCCACAATAAGTTGATTGCGCGCTTCATTAAAACTCCAGCAGTCACGAAGACAGCCTTTCGCATCGTGTACGACCTTTAAAGAGGATCCTTTAACATTCCAGAAAATAAAAATACAAAATAAATTCAAAACTACAAAAAAAAACTGCAAAAAAAGTTAAGAATTTATTCGATACTATTTTCGTATCAAAAAAATTCACATCCAAAGGAAAAACAAGAAAAAACACCTTATTTGTGACGGTTTTGTTGGTAATTGAAAAAGATAATACGGATGTAGACGTTAAACAATATAGGATGCAGAGATCCTGAGTGGCAATCCACGTAAGAAAAACACCTGTTATTTCGTCACCTGGTCCTGAACTTGAACCATTGACCACAATAAGCCATTTGCCAGATCTGAAATCCCATTATAACATGGTCTTTCAGAATCTGTAAAATGTATGAAATATATGCTAAAAAATATTTCTGACATATCTGCTTGACTTCTACAGTAATTACGTGCGCCATCCTATGATTTCAGGATAACAGAAAGGGATTTGCATGTTGGTTCTCTGTCCTGACAATTGATAAGTGGTGTTGTTATACTTCCTTAGCCTTACTTTTGCACGAAAAATGGTTCAACTTTTCAAAGAACTCATGTCAAACAGTAGCATTAAAACAAAAACTTATCCGTAGGAGAAAAAAATATTTTAACCCAGCTGTTACAGTTAATTTTAACAATTTCTGAAACAATAGGTAGGTTATGAAGCAGCTGAAACTCACTTTTCTTTAATATTACTTGTGGAATAAATAACCGAAGAATCAACGAAACCAACAGCGATATGTTGTAAAGATGAGTGTAACGCAATGGCACATGCTCGCGTACTACGTCCAACACCTAACAGAGGACATACACGTATCACGCGTATGCAAAACGGTGCATCTTTCTCAATTCGATCTAATTGCCATAATTTAACTAACGAGTTAATCCCTTCTTCATCTTCCTGCAAATTAGTCGTTTTTTCATTCCATTTTAGCTTTACGATTTTTTAGTTATATCATTTTTTAACATTTTGATAATGTGTGCAAATTTGTTCATGTTTTCAGTTTATTTTAGACTATTCTTTAGGTTTTAGCATTTGTACACATATTTTTTATATAGCTTCCAATCTCATTGTCCTTAATTCTTTTTCAGTTTCTCGAACTTCTATTACCAGCAATTGTATAACCCTTTAAACAGCATCCAGTGTAACTAAAACACGGAATCAATTTAAATGGCGGACACTAGGGAAATATGTGAAATGATATGTGTTAATGCGCAAAAAGTTGATTAGCTCAATTTTTCAAATCTAAACAATTGAATTTAAACAGCTTACTCCGACTGTCGCAAGAATAAGACCAGCAAGAGCTATATCAGCCAGTGAGCGTTTATGGGCAATCCAACAGTATTCCTCCAAATTACTCGACAATTTGAATATTGCACCACACGCTTCTCCGAATATTGTAAATCCAATACCAGATACAGAACGAAATGCTTTGAGATTCTGCAAATACATCCAAAATTCCATAATAAGTATTGTACCTGTTTGCACCTTTAAAATAGAACTTAGATACTCTTATACGAAATCGACCACTGAACAGTTTTATGCATTATAAAGAAGAGAAGTTAAAAGGAAACCTTTAACCCGTTAAACTTGCATTCAGGATTATTCGGATCATAGACAGTGTGCTTCTCAAAAAAGGTAAATTGTCGCCAACCAGTTTCCACCAACGACATCACACCAAAGCAAACAGATCAGAATGTGATACTCGTGCTATTTAAGCTTCAGAAAAATGAATGTTACGACAAGTTCTCGTAATCCCACGTGAATTCGTGGCACCATAAGTATCGCACATTAAAACAAGATTCTCTTATCTGTCCGGAGTTCAGTACTAATTGCTCTGAAGTATTTCCACAAATTATCATTCTCGACCTGGATATATCTAAAATGATAACGCACAAAGGAAAGACTCAACTAAGACACACGTGACCTGACTCGAACAGACAACCAAAATTGACCTCGGGAAATCAAGTGGTTTGAGCGCTCTATATCAGATTGCACTCTATATCAGACAACGAGGGAACTGCGAGATACGTGCATTCAGGTGATACGACTTTGTAGCGTTATACGGACGGTCAGAGAATCAGGGGAACATGAGGTTGATTTTACTGGGTCTGTGTGGCGGCTATGTTCTACGTGTGTTACGTGACACAGGAGTGCTACTTTATTGTATGTTTGTGTTCTGGAAGATAAAAGTGAAGGTATTACGTTGTCTGGGTATATTCGATGAAGTAGTATGAAGGCATATTTGAAATCCATTGGCCTTCCGTATTCATTTGGAAGTTGAGAAGCAATTAATCCATTTAACGTAAACGTATATTAATTGATTGATTCGGTTTTTCATGGCTTCTAATTGTACTTTCTCCATGTATATACTGCTTGTTGGGAATCAGAAAGCAGATGTGAATCAATTATAATGTAATAGAAGGAGTTGGAAGATGAAGAAGAAATTTGGTTGGAAATTTTCCACAGTTCGAATAAAACAGGGAGAAAAGAGATGAAGGTATATGTAATTTAACTAATCAATTAATTCAGTTATAAATTACTGTTTTGAATCACCGGTAACGATTTTATAGAATCATTTCAGAGCATGAAAGTTGACCGATGGTGTTGTTTCGTTTTTGGAAATTGTTTCAATTTAAAAAGGAAGAAAGAAGCTAGTTCTTTTTGTGCAAAAAGAAACAAATTGGGAAAAAATTTCTATAATTAAAATTTCATAACCAAAAAATAAGTAAGTTTTGTTTGCAGTTATTCCTGAAAATTATCAAACATCCTTAATTTTTTTTAATGATGGAATTAATGTTTAAAGTTGATATTTCAGTGAGTTATAGCTTCTGTAATAACATTGCATAAATTAGCATTAATAATTGATATCATTAAAGTTCTTTCTCTATCAAATTTTGACTTCAAATATAGAATTGAAAATTTCAAATGGTTGAAATTTATGTGGATGAGAACGTAAAATTAGCAATTATGCGTTTGTGTAATATCGTTAATACAAAGAACTTCAGTGAAAACAATAAATTTAAAGAAAGAAAAGGGAGGTTATGATGAAACTGAATCATTTGCTAATAATTGAATTAAATGAGGCTTTGGTTCGCGGTGAATGATCTTTTACTAGTTGGCAAGTTTATTTGTCACCTAACTCGCTACTTTTTTTTTCATTCAGATTCAGACAACTTTTTGTTTCATTGCTGTACTGTGCAGCTTTTCCATCATTGACAACTTACCTGTACTATAGAAGGAATCACTTTATGATTTCTCCTAGAGTTGTTTCGGTGGTTTGTTTTCTTTCTTTTTTTATTTTTTATAATGAAAATAAATACTCGCATCTTTTGTTTGGGCAGAAATTTTTTTTCAGTTTGTTTGCTGTGAGTATACAAATCAAAGTAAATATTATTTGGCGGTAATAGTTATGCTTAGTGCTATATTCGTATTTTCGATCGCTTCAGAGATTATTATTTATTACTATCCATGTTAAAAACTTTGCCAATTTGATGAATAATTTTTACCATATGATAAGTGATAAGAAGCAGAAACATTAGCAAGAGAACTATGTACAACTGTCTAATTTGTCGTGCATTTAGAAGAAGTATAAGTGTCTTAAAAAAGCTCATTGTAGTCATGAAATCTTACGGCCAAAAATTAGAAACGTAGGCTTATTTGAAGCCATCTGTTCAAGGTAATGCGGAAACATTTGGGATAATTCCAACTTCCCATACTATATCGAATGGTTTACTAGTGCAAATCACTTGTCACATAATATTTGAAAAAATGAAGTGCTTCTAACTGCTGATCTAGAATTGCTTGTTTACATTATCGATAATTTGGATTGTTTGACAAGCTCATTCATTTTCAATCTCCGACGAGTTGAGCAAACGGTACTGATACACATTATCGGTTGATTGGAAAAACACATTTTATAGAGTCGGGCGCTATCGTTCGGAAACCATTCTTATCTTGTGGTGGATGGAAGGATCATTTAATTAATGCCTTCAAAGAAATGTCACTCAGAAAAGTGAAACAAGGATTGAGACATACAAGGACTTTCCGTAATGAAGTGATAGCTAAATTAACCATTGTCTAAAAATTTCCGATATGAACTATTTGCTTGCACTCATCATCTAAACCGGTTATGGCGGTACATCATCATCGATCATTTTTTCCGTTAATC